>NC_085874.1:1430000-1435000 GCF_034702125.1 Engraulis encrasicolus | reverse complement strand
CATTGATACAAGATAGTAAAATAGTGGAAATGCTGTGTGCTATCCTGCACAATCTTTCATTTCTGGCGGATTGTGGCATTATTGTGCATGGCATTCAGGCCCGTTTCTAGGATTTTGGGGGCCCTAGGCAAAGGGGTTGTCGGGGCCCTAGGTCATTTTTTGGGGGGCGGGGGGGAATCTCCTGACGGGGCAGCCACGGCGCCAGAATTTCTGTTTCGGATGGGCCAGACCATTTTTGGATGGCACTCCAGTCATTAGCACAACTGTAGCCTACCAATACAACATCATGTCACATGGAAACATAATAAAACAAACAAGTCACCTTAGACAGAGTTGTGGCTATGCAGGGCAACACATGCATGAAGGGCAATGAATGCATTAAGAGCATGCATACACCAGCATTTTTTCGGTGAGGAAATGCAATCTAGGTAGGCCTATTATGATAACTAGTCCCTCCAGTTCATTTTATGAAACTTTATGAAGAAAGACCTGGGAAAATATAGCCCATTCCATTCAGTAGGCTCATCTCAAATGAAAGTAGGCCTATATGGCCCAATCAGGGTTTTTTTTTTTTTACCCTACCACGAAAATCATGATCTGCATTGCCAATCACAAATAAAGAATGGTCTAATCTTTCCAACCACTTTGAGAATCTAACCAAGGGTGCTCCATTTGTGCAAAACGAAATATTGACAATAGGCGTAGCCTACAGTTCAGAAACTCAAGGCTGAGAAACGAATGAGCAGGCACAGTGGGGTTGGGGGGATGTGATATTAAGCCAGAATTCTGTAACCAAGCCAAGGGGGGTCTTCCCGACCATATAGCCTATTTTTTCGTATTGCATCCATCACGCACTTGAAAATACAATCCAAATGATTGTGTTATTAGTAGTACCGCAGCAAACACGAATAGGCAGCGACCAAGGATCACTGAACAACCTCCGCGGTTGACAACTGTGTTATAGGGACCAATATCCCGGTGTCCTTACCTTGCGTTGTCTTGACCGCAGAATGTATCCCAACCTCCACGCGTTTCCACAATCATGGTCCCAAATTCCAATGTGTAACCCCACATATAGGCCTAGTAATAGCAAGAAATGGACTATTGTGCTACAATTTAGCTATCCTTCTCATCGCACTTGTGACTCCTGTTATCCGATAGGCATTACATTGTTCATTCGTTTCTTCTTGCGTTTGTCCACATCCAAAACAGTTCCGTGTCGAGAAAGGGCGCGTTATTGAACAATCGACGTTTGCAGTGCTTACAGCACGTGGATGTTTTTGAAAACATATGTAACTGTAAATGAAGCATCTCGCTGTCTGTGCGATGTCAACTGGCCTGGGACAGTCTGGTGGTTTGGCAGCAGTACAGAGAGTAGCCTAATGTGTCGTCTTCAAGATAAACTTTTATTATAAAAGCAACTGTCTCCAAAAATGTAATGTAAACTGGCGTCTGCGTAACATCCAGTGAGAGAGATTGTGTCGCTCCATTTTCAGTTTGTATCTGCGTGGAATATGATGCTTGAACCAATTGGAAGGGGGCCCCCTCCAGATGGGGGTACTTTGACTATATTGTCGATGCGCTCGCTGTTCGGCAATTGACATTTTCACGTTGTCGCTGATGCAAACCTATTGGAAGGGGGGCCCCTCGAGCAAGGGGGTATTAGGGAGGCGCTGTCGCTTCCCTCGCAGCAGAGCCCTTCATACAGGCGACGGTGCCATATTATGAAGCTATTTAAAATCGCTAAAATTGCTGTTGGGTACATAACCTGTCGTCCTTGGGGGCCCCACCTACTCGGGGGCCCTAGGCAACTGCCTACATTGCGTACCTTAACGCAACGGGCCTGATGGCATTTTGTCTCTCAGTCAATTTTTTTTTACTCAGGCCAGGTTCCAGTGTAATTGAGTAAAGTACTTGGGTCAAAATGTACTCAAGTACAAGTAAAGGTATTAATTTAAAAATTTACTTAAAAAGTACAAAGTAGGCCTATTCATAAAAGCTACTCAAGTACAATATTGAGTAAAAGTAATAAGTTACTTTTCCACCCCTGTGATTGGTTGATGACGATTGGTTGTGAAAACAGAAACTGTATCGACTGCACTGTAAACTGTAAATCTCCCATCCAATCAGCGTTCATCTCATTGGACAACTCTCTACAAAATGGTAGAACAAGGGCAGAACAGAACAGAACAGAGCAGAACAAAACAAATCGAAACAAAACAAACATTTGCCGCTAGGTTACACCTGTCTAAGCTAAAGCGCTCAGCACCCTTTTTTTTCTCTCCTTCTTCTGAGGAAACAGGGCACGACCTCCCTGCCTCCAACTGAGTGGCTTTTGCCAAAGTGTCATATTACCCCCATATTTATCTCTTCAATTATAAAGGCTGACCCACAGCGAAAGTGTGACTAACGCAGTGGAACCCGCCGTGTTGGCCTGGTCTCCATGGCAACGCAACCCTGTCCTGTCGAGTACACACTGTGCCCTGTGGTATGTGGGAAGCAAACCGAGGCTGATGGTCCATAACAACGGGAAACGCAGAGCTTCCTAATGGCCAAAGGCACTGGTAAACTATAGGAGCAAGCAAGGGGAACTCAAACACCTGAATGTCGATGCAATAGTGTACTTTTATTGCATATTTACAAAATAAATAAAAGAGTTACCCGAGTGAAGTGTGCAAACGTTTCGGTCACAGTCAGACCATCCTCAGTGCACTGGTCCAAACCTCAAGGCACTGGTAAAAAAGTGGTATTCTACAGTATATGGTAGGCCTATACTATAGTCAGATGGTGCAGCAAACAATGTGATGTGTGAAGAGACATTCCAAAATGATGCTGTCCTACGGTTGACTTGCTGTTGCTCTTTATATGAGCACACCAGAGGACATTTCTATTATTTTCTTAAAATGGACAGACTAGTGGTGGACAGACGTGATACTTTGACATGAACGGGCCAATCAACAGAGGCGCGCAACTAACTTCAGTTAGGCCAAGGATGCCGTACGAGAAGCCGCACAGAAGAAGCCGCAACAGGAAGTGCTCAAAGTTGAACTATGACATTAAAGCAGAGACAGTTGACACCATTGCCTGTCTTTGATGAAAGTGTGCATGCGTGCGTGCGAGCGTGTGCCCGTGTTCAATATACAGATCATGGAATGTTGGCAGGCACTAAATTAGCAAGTTGAATTCACAATTCAATACAAAGCATTCAAACATGTCCTTACATTCTTCACACAGGTTGAGTTTGGAGAGGTTACGGCCGTCATAGGCCTCTTCGTAGAAAGGGCCGCTGTCCCGGTCTTGGTAGGTGCTCAAGTACATGGCCTTGTTCTCCATCCTAAAACAGAAGACATGAAGCAGAAATCAAGTGTAAGTGTTAGTTCTGGCGTGGTAGCTGTCAGAACAATAGCACAATGGGCAAGACATTGACAGGGCCGCGCATATTGTCAGCCAAGTTGACATTAGGGCCCCCACCGCCAACACAGAAGGGCCCTGGGCCCTGGGGCAAATGCCCTGCTCGCTCCCCCTATGGTTCCGCCCCTGCATGGCAGTCAAGAAGCTTGCCGCTTCTCCCCACCTCAATGCCATCACTTGTGTCCAACACTTTGGTTCCATCACTCAATTTCCATCACTAATTGATCCAGGTATATCGCCTCAACTGATCATCTTTCTTCCCTAGCGATTGGCCATGCACCGCCGTTGGCACATCGTTTACTGTAAATCTTAGCCTGTTCTCCTCAACCGTATGCTGCTTGGGTTTTGCTACCCATCTCCTCTCCTGCTTCACCTTGTTGTGTATGACATGGCATGTTGTCTTGTCATGTTGCCCGGCTCTGTTCATGGGCAATGTTGCCAGATGTGTCTGATCAAATCCCGCCTAAAAGGTTCTCGAAAACCGCCAAAATGTGCTAAATTCCGCCCAATTTCAACAAATTGCATTGACTTCTATGGGCCCGAAACAGCAGAAAAAAACGACAAATGGCCAATTTTCCCCATTGACGGCCATCCCAAGTAGCCCAATTGGCAACACAGGCAATCTGGTAACACTGTTCATGGGGGGGGGGGGGGGGGCACATCTATGTCTCCCTGTCCTGCTGGGGTGAGAATTCCCTAACTGCTGCTGCCCCCTGACTCATGGTGCTCATGGAAATAGGGGGACTCTTCTGAACAGAGCCAAATGTAACTCATAATTTACAATACAGAAATGTTATTCACAATATTCTCTTGTGTTTCTTGATAAAAATGGTTCAGATAGATTTTGTTTCATTGATCGTCGTCACTATTTATACGGGTCCAGTGTCACGGTTTGAGTACATCAAGATGTTGCATCAAAGAAGGGGATGAAAAAGATATACATGAAAACAGGAATTGTCAGAATGCTTTTAAGGGCCCTGCTCTGACAGAGGAGAGAGGCCCTTTGAAAACACTACTCATGTGAGTGAGGGGTGGAGAGGGAGAGGGAGAGGAGGGCCTCCCAAAATTGTATTCTTTCCCCCGGGCCTACATTTTCAAGCAGCACCCCTGGACAGATTACTACATGGGCCTACCAGGCCCAGGCCCAGGGGCCCAAGAGTCCAGGAGGCCCTGAAGCCCAAGCCTCTATATTTCCATTCTCACATTGCAATAAAATCACACTTATATCTAGACACACTCTGAGAGTGCAGACCTCCGCCAAAGAAGCTGTTTGATAGAAAAATGTACTATGTTACACCCTATTTTTATTTTAAGGCTTTCTTCCTTCTTGTTGTGGAGTTAGAAACTGGAATGTCAAAATTCGCCCTGTCTACAATTCAATTTGTGGTCACCAGGGGCGTTTAGATTTCTAGGCTAGCAATGGTGACGAATCTTTAAAAAATGTCTGCAATTCAATTTGCAGTCAATAAAGGTGTCTAGACTTCTATCTTTAAAAAGAGTGAAGAATCTTTTAAAAAGTCCTGGTTCTGGTTCATGGTCCGGATCACCACCAGAATGTAATTAATCACTTGTTCCTTGGGTGATTACCA
>NC_085874.1:1425000-1427500 GCF_034702125.1 Engraulis encrasicolus | reverse complement strand
TGTGCGCGTGTGTGTGCGTTTGTGTATTTGTGTGTGTGTGTGTGTGCGTGTGCGTGTGTGTATGTGTGTGTGTGTGTGTGTGTTTGTGTTTTTGTGTTTGTTTGTTAGGGATGGAGTATTTTGGGGGTATCAAAGGAGTGAAAGCAATTAACATCTCAACCAGTAAAAGACAAGAGACGAAGACAGTTTTTTTCTTCTTCTTCATCGTGAAATAATGACATGGCACAAATTGGATATGGCCCTTGTAGTGACTGGCCACACATGGCAAGAATAAAAGAATGTCTGTCGCCTGCAGCCTTCATATCCGAAGAATCATGTCACTAATGACTCTCTCTGTACTGGACCTCCCCAAGAAAGAAATGTACAGCGACGGACAAGGGGACTGTTTAGTGAGGTCATTAAAAAGCGCTCAGTCTGGACTTTTTCATTTCTCTCTATGCATAGAGGGTGGAAGGGAGGAGGGGCAGAGTGGAGTTGCTAGGGGCAGAGCGTGTGTGTGTGTGCATGTGTGTGTGTGTGTGTGTGTGTGTGTGTGTGTGTGTGTGTGTGTGTGTGTGTGTGTGTGTGTGTGTGTGTGTGTGTGTGTGTGTGTGTGTGTGTGTGTGTGTGTGTGTGTGTGTGAGGGGTTGTTAGGTTGTCTGTTGACATTTAAGTTCAGCCCCAGCCCTGACTCAAACACTTTTGTGCTTCTAAGAGACGCTAAGAGAGAGGAGAGAGAGAGAGAGAGAGAGAGAGAGAGAGAGAGAGAGAGAGGAAGGTAGTTGTTCTTGGTATCTGGTGGTTGCTTGCAAGTTGAATTCTGGTTGGAAAAAATATGGTGGGTGGGGGACTGGCCACCCAGTGTTGTCATGCACCCTCATCGATGGTTGAAGTGTCCTTGGGCAAATGTCCCTAGATCAGGGCTTCCCAACCATTTCTAACTTGGGCTCCACTTGTAATTTTCAGAAATGTCCAGGGCCCACCTCTGACCCCATAAACAATGCAACTCAAGTAAACAGTGAACAGCAACACAGACAGACATACACAGATAGTGTTTAGATTATTAGATTGTTGTTATTGTACGTGTATATTATCTCAGGGATCAATTGGAATACCTTCAGGGTCCACCAGTGGGCCATGGCCCACAGTTTGAGAATCACTGCTCTAGATAAAAGCATCTGCTAAATAGCATAATAGTATAGTGGATACTGTAGCAGTATAATAGTAGAAATATACTGTAGAGTAAATATGATGGTGGTTATAATTACATTACACTTAGCTGATGCTTGTATCCAAAGTGACTCACAGTCAGAGAGAGTAGAGAGAGAGAGGTTCCATTGGCCCATTGTTTCCTGGTTCTATTATGGCCCCCCTTAGGCAGACCTAGGCAGACCTAAGGACTGTTCTATTCATTGTAGGAGCATTATGACACGGCCCTTTAGGCAGACCGGAACCTGGTCGCGTTAGGTGCCATAGAAACCTATTATGTTGGCATATCTCTATTGGGAGGGAAAGTGGAAAACAGCGATCCTAGCGGTTACGTTCCAAACACCAGGGTGATCCTATTGAAACTCCCATAGACAAGTTTTTAAAAAAATCCCACAAAGATATGACTTGGAACTATAACACCAGACACATTTTTCAGCGTACACAATAGCATGAACTACTACCTGTGAAAATCTTGAGTCATTTTTTGCCCTTTTAAGAAAAATAGAAATTGTGCCAATCTGGTCGGAAACGGACTACAGCTCCCAGCATGCTGTGCTTCGCGCCTCGTTGACAACACAGAGAAACAAATGAACGCGAACGAACGCAAGTTCTTCGCATATCTTCACATTCTTATAATCCTATGAGTTCCACATTGTCTTCTTATTACACATATATACACGCGATCATTTTGGTATGGTTTTAAATTCTCTAGTAGATATGATGGCTTCTGTGGTGACGAGTAACCACCTCTCTGGCTCATGTTTGGCTATGCTAATTTGGCTATGCTAATTACATGGAGTAAACAAGCCACACATGCCAGTCAGTGTAGTTCTGTATTAGCTTTTTAAAGAATATTAAAATCAGCTCAGATCAGTGAAAAACCGAACATTTTACCACCTGATTCGATAAAACGGGCCAACATGCCCATAATATGACTGCCACTACTTCTACTTCGTCGTCAGGGCCGAGATGTAATTTTTCAAAGAAAAAAAACATTCATTTGTTGCAGGGGGTTGGAACGTTGCCAGCAGGGGGCGATGAGATTACTTTCCCTCCCTATAGAATATCTCTGTCACAGTTATGCTGATGGCACAGAGTACAGAGGCCCCATGGAGCATTTTGGGGTTAGGTGCCTTTTTCAAGGGCACTTCATGCGCTGGTGATGATGATGGAGGAGAGCGCTAGTGATTCACCCTCCACCACCCACATTCATCTTCCTGGTGTTATAAGATTAAATCTGGCAACCCTTTCGATCTCACAAACAACTCCTTACCCATGAAATGTGATGGTGCGATGCAAATGTGTCCCTTTG
>NC_085874.1:1242500-1422500 GCF_034702125.1 Engraulis encrasicolus | reverse complement strand
TCTTATCTATTCTGCCCTTCAAAGGCAAAGTGCAGTAAGTCCGCCAACATTGACAGAGAAAAAGGCCTTCAAATGATTGGTTTTAGGTTGGGTATTGTAGTTACTGCAAATATGACATCTCTATTATGAAGATCATTTTCAGTCTAAACTCAGTTTTGACAAAATATGTAGTAATTGTACTTTGCCATTGTACCACAGTCATAGGCGTGCATAGATAGGGACGAGGTAGTGCTAAATGCACATGCCCCTTTGCCCTCCAGAACAAAAAGTGCCCTTTTTGAAAGTGTTTTATTTTACTCCATAATGAATTGTGGTCTTTGTTGACATAATCATCTAGAAAGGCTTGACAAGGAAAAGTGTGTGATAATAATGCCTCAATAATCCCAATATAGCCTTGTAAGGCAGCCATAAATTCCACATTCCCCCCAGCACCTGCCTCCCAAAACGCCTGTGCACGCCAGTGACTGCAGTATTGTATGTTATGTCTAATATCTACTGAAGATATCATTTGAATAGTTGTGTGTACTTGGCTAGTAGAGCTGATTCTTATGATCTGGGGTGAGTTTCACAAAACACCACATTTTGCCTTTGCATTTTTTTTTTTTAAATCTTTAATCTAGACATTTACCATACCAGTCAAACAGTTTAGAACAGTTTTTTCCCAGTTCCCATGGGTTTTATTCATAAACATACAATCCAGTGGCTTTATTCAACATGATTCATTAATTCAAGAAAATGAAGAAAATTAAGTAACACTAATCACAAAAAAGTCTGAAAAGTTTTTTTTTGTTGCTTTATTTGTATGAAGTAACCACTTTTACCTGCATGTTAATACATAGTAAAACATTGTATTTTTCACAAAACATCACCACCATGTTACCTTTCATATTGTCTCCCATTGCTATACAGTCATTTGTGCTTGGACACCTCCGCACACCATGTTAAATACCATAATGCAAATTTTAATGACTAAGGAAAGCTGAAGAGAAAAGAACACAGTAAATACAGTGGTTCCCAAACGTTTGCTGCTGGGACCCCCCCTTTTGGATCTACGAATATTTCCACAACCCCGCTCCCACATCCCGCATTCCAAATGCAAAACATTTTTTGTTGTTAATGTTGCCATCATACAGTAGACATGCTTAAGTTATTGTCTAGGTTTTATGCAGCCATTCACTCTTCTCTGCGACCCCCCTGCAGGACCTCTGTGACCCCCTTAGGGCCCCCAACCCCTAGTTTGGGAACCACCGCAGTAAGTACAGCAGACAATTGCTGCCGACACGCACACAAGAGAAGAACACTCTGTAATATATAGCAAGATACATAATGAAGTGGTGCCAAAATGATTTAAAATTCATATTGACAATGACACCAAATGTTTGTTTTGAATATAAGGTGCTGTTGTTAGAGTTTTGTTTGGTAGATATGTGCTTGTGCTTTTGTATTATTATTATTATTATTTATATATGTAAAGGCACAGCCTAGTGGACATGTCCATAATTATGGATTATACGAGAACATCATTTACTCATTAGGAATCAAAACGTTAATTTGCTGGAATGCTTCTAAAATGGATCAATAAATCAAGTACATCACATTATTCACAACAAATATTCAAAGTGTGTTTAATACTTCACTATAGCCACAGCGAGCTTGAGTTCAAAGCGATTTAAAAAAATAAAAAGATGATTGTGTTAATTCAGGTAAATTCACTTAATGCTTTAAAAACAGATAAAATGTAATGTACATTAGAAAAAGTCACACTGTAGCTGTAACGGCTGCTGTTGGTTCTTCAGCAAGGCTATAGTTCGACTGACAAGATATTGTCATACAACCTTATATACCAGTATCAGAAACATGGGGAAGGTTGCAAATATGCATAATAGGCAGAGGGAAAGTAATATGTTTGATATATTATGACCGTATATGCATAAAGCTTATTATACAGTGCAAAGTTGTTGCTTAAATTACAAAAACAGCTAAAACAAAAAGTATCACATAGAAAAAGGCATCCACAACATTAAGAACTTTGTACAGTCATAAACAGGATACAATAAATTACTGTACATTTTTATTTTTGTCATATAAAAATAAGTTTAGTGCAACCTGGCATACTGATAAAATCACGCCATTCAATCCCAGTTTTTCAAATCACACATAATATTGCATTATTACATAGCTGACATTAAAGAATAGGAATTTACATGCGTTCCTGCTTTAGATGCAAGTAAGACTGTAGGCAAGAAAGTAAAGAAAAGGCACACATATTTTACATAAAAGTACCAGGCAAATGGTATATTAGCATGGTTGGTCAAAATCAGGTTAGGTTTGAGTTACATGTTCTTCATCTTTGAGAGTGTAAAACATTTTTTTTTAACAAAAAGGCATGCTGTAAACATGCATTTCAACTACATAAAAAATCAAATAACATCATGCTTGATTAAAATGTGGATTTATGCATGTATTTTCACATGTAAACAATTGCAAATGTTTGTGCTGAATTTCCCTTTTCGTTATGTTTGATCATTCTCTGTGCATTTGCTTGCCCTTAAAGAGAATCATGACCCCACAGCGTTGTAAAGCTGGTACCTTCTCACGGATGTGACTGTGTAGAGACTACAGTAAAAATGTCCCGTGTTGGAGTGTAGTGGAATGGCGGAGCTTGTTATTGGTTACTGGATACACATCTGAGTCACTTCACAGACGAATCTTGATACGGCTGTCTGGGGGTACAAGTCTTGTCTTCTGAATCTGAGGGAGTGTGTGTTGGATCATCATGGGCCGGTGACTTCTCCCGTGGCTCTTCAGAGAAAATACGGAGTGACGCGATGGCCTTGGTGCAAACCTGTACGCTTTCCTCCTGTTGGCCATTCGCGTCCGACGACATTTGATCGGAAATCCTTTTTCCTGATTTTTCAGTGAGAGTGGTCGGCGGAGGCGGCTCTTCCCTCGTTCCAGCAGTTTGAGGGATGTGCGAGATGTGTCTACCGTCACCGGGCAACTTCTGGCTGTTTGCTTCCTGGCGCGCCGCGGCAGCAGCGCTACACTTCTCTGGTGTGGCGTTGCTTTCTAAGGGCACATGGGCAGCAGAAGGTGGGGTGGGGAGGCCTGTGGTGGTGGTGGTGGTGGTAGTGGTGGTGGACCTAGCAGACTGCACCATCTGTATACCACCGATGGGGACCATTGGGAATGGCGCACGGACCTGCAGTTGGGAGTGTAAGGGCAGGTGACTGAACAGACCATGAGTTGAGGAGGAGAGGGAGGAAGCGCTGGCTCCTATACAGCTGCTGACGTTCCTGCTGCCAAATTCGGCCAACTTCTTTGTCTGCTCCTAAAAAAACACATAATGCAATTTGTTTATCTCTCATGAACTGTACCGTAATGTCATGTCATGTCATGTCATGCCTTCTACCTGCTGACAAAATGGACATTTAAAGAGGAACTGAAGAACCACTATTTTTCAGCCATGCATTTGATATACTGTACAGAAAGTGTATTAAAATTAACTGAAATGTCATTTAAAATTAATATCCTATAACTGTAATCAGTAACACTTAACATGACCGTTTCGAGACATGACTCAACATACCTGTATGTACGTAACAACCCTTTTGTGAATGTGGAAAAAAGAATGTTGAAAACTTGCCAAAATAAAAGTCACAAACTAGTAGTGTCGTTTCTGTTACAATACCACACCACATCTGAGTCAATTGGGATAAGTCAGTGTCAAAAACACTGGACATGGATCATTTCTCATCTTTGGATTCTGAGCAACATCCAACACACACACTTGTTGCTTCTGCCCCTCGTGGAAAAGACCACACAGACAGACAGACACAGACACAGACACGCACGCGCACACACACACACACACACACACACACACACACTATGGAACCATGCACCATGTGACTGCACCTTACCTGCACTCTCAGACCTCCACTACCAAGAACTGCTTGCACTATGTGACTTTGCACCTTTCTGCACAACCTCCTACACATTGAACACACCATGCTGCTACAATGCTGCTACTTGACAAACTTGACTGCAATGGATTATGCTTGACTGCACTGTGTATAGTACAGCATAGCCTTGTCTTATTCTTTTTGTATTTTACTATTATTATTATTATTATTATTATTATTATTATTATTATTATTATTATTATTATTATTATGTCTTCCTTATATTTTTCATCACTTTATTGTTACTGGTTCATCACTGGTCCATCACTGTCACTCACCACTGTTACCGTAAATGCTCAGTTGTTATTCATTACTCCATCACTTCACTGTTATTGGTCCATCACTGTTACTTGTCCTGTCTTAGACTTTGATGTCATTGTGTTAATGTCAGTCCTGTGTATGTCTATGTCCTTTCATGGTTTAGAGAGAGAAAAGTAATTTCGATTTCCTTGTATGACCTGCGCATATGAAGAAACTGACAATAAAAGCTGACTTGACTTGACTTAAACCTCCTAAACTTTTGGACCAAGCTCTGGTTCTATGATTCTACACTTTGCATGATTAGAAAGTCTGTTTTCCTCAGTAATCTGGAAACGTCCAGAAGGGAGAGTGGGTACAAAAGGGGGAGTGGCAAGCCAATAGTCCGACTAAGATGTATACATGCCAACTTAGCTCAGATAAGAATCATGTAGGCAAGCATAGTCCAATTTCAAACTCCAGTTTGGTTTGATTTAAACTCAACTAAGGTGTACACATGACTTTTGAAATGCCAACTTCAGTCGGAATAAGCCAATAATTCGAATTTCTCAAAATGCATGTATACCCACTGACTGTTTACGAGGTATCTGTTATGATGACACCCTTTAGTTGATACCTATTATGAGGATGCACTCTTCCAAAAATTGACTTGAATAAATTGCCAGTGAATGCCAAAGGTTTACAGTTGTTGCTCCAAATCTTGACAGCAGAAATCACAACTATGCTGCTCATTGAAATTGAGCTGCCTATTGCCAAATTTGATCTTTTCATGAATATTTAGGAAGTAAAGTTACTATTTACTCAAAATGGCGGACATGGAGAAGAATCACCTTTTCATGTATGAAAAGTGCAATTTTCCCAGTCATGGATGCTTTGATGAATTTGATGGTGTTGGTAAGCATTTTTGAAAATGTTAACATTTGTGAATGGGCTGCATTAATTCCGGAAATAAACTACTTAAGTACTACGGCCCTACCGTAGCACTAATAGGTAGGGCACTAGTCTACTTGCTTCCTGTCGCTATCTTCTCTGTCCTATCTAATAAAAACTAATAAAGGCTGAGAAGCACCCCCAAATACTTAAATATTACACAGTGCACCTTTAAGGGAACCCTGTGCTGTTATTTTAATGCCAAACATGCAGAATGAACAGTAAACATTCTTTTAACGCATAATATGGACTTACCATGTCAGTTTCAGATGCACTCCTTGCCTTTTGGACAAGACCAACAACCTCTGCGTGTAAGTTTTGTCCCTGGTTCCACGAGGCGCTGTGGTGATGAAGCCCCCTCCTTGGGGAAACGGGTCTCATTTTGTATCGACTCCTCGGGGAGAGGTCCCTCCTGCCACCGAGCTCACTCCCTGGGGATGAGGGACGGCTCAGACCGGAGGTGGGCGACAGGAGGTTTGTGGGTGAAAGCGAAAGCTCACTCCTCCTCGGGGACACATCTCTGCGTGAAAAGTCCTTCCTAGGAGACAAGTGCTGATGACCGTGTTGTTGGGGCTCTCTCTTGTTGGGTAAGTGCCTACGGGGCGACAGCTCCCTTCTGAACATAGCGTATCTCTGGGATGTAGGAGAAGGCTCTCGGAGAGGCGAGGACTCGTACCCAGAGGACGACAGGCACGACGGGGAAGAAGGGGAGATGTGCTCTGGTGACGAGGTGAAGTCATCATCCTTTAAGGAGGACTGCACGCTCAACTGGTGCCGGTTATTCGCTGCCATGGTTCCATGCAACAAGCTCTGATACTCTTGCATCGGGGACAGCTCTCCCATACGCTCGTAACTCCTAAGCTGCGTGGCCTGGATGATGGGCTGGCTTGTTAAGAAACTGTAAACCGAGGGCTTGCAGCCAGGGTGCATCAAGTCTGTGGTGCTGCATCCCTGGGAGGCGGTAACCACGGTAGCGGCAAGCGCAGCGAGACTACTGGGCTGAGGGCTTGTGCTTCGAGAGCACGTCCGCGGAGTCGAGTCGCCCTCGTACTCCTCCTCGTCCTCCTCATCCTCGTCCAAGTCGTCTCCGTCATCTTCAGCTCCCTCCGAGTCCTCGGCATCTGAGAACTGATGGTCCGTCAGGCCAACTCTGGGGCTGTCCTCTACAGCATCTAGTGAATCGGATGGAGAATAGAGAAGCCATTTTATTATTACTGTTGTTGTTGTTGTTAACTACCATACTTATTATCACATATATTACCCAGCATGTGCATTTAGAAAATTAAAATGACAACAACATATTCAACAAATAGAGAAATATTCCAGATTAACACCCCTGTGAAAGACTTCTATCGTTGAGAAGTGCTCCAAATGACCACATCTGAATTCCATGAACTCGACCAGCGTCTGTTGGGCTTTTCAGCCCAGATTGAGATAACAACATCTACCATTTTGCCCGTTCCACCATCAGCCATGTTTTCTACATTGTTAAGATTGGTAAGTTGGGCTGGAAATTCCATAACTTGCCCTGAAACCAATATTGTTATAGTTTACTGGTGTGTTTGCCCCATGTTACTAGTAGTACACCCATTTCAAGGGCATTTGTTCATCAGTGTAAAGCAACATCTCTTAATCAACTATTCTGATTTACCGTGACTGTGACTTCTTTCTACGTAAAATAAATACCCCCCATCCCCTGTCCAACAACAAAGTAAGAGAAATGTCCCCAGTTTGGTGATAGATGATCCAATACAATTCAATAAGCCATGCTAGCTTAATTTGAGAAGAGCCAATTGAAGCCAATTGGAGCCAATTTTGGTCCCCTAGGGGAAATTCTTTCTCTGCACTTTATCCCATTTGGACTAGTGAATCACATTGAAGTACACACACTAGTCCGTAGCAGTGGGCTGCCTGCTGAGCGGCGCCCGGGGAGCAGTGTGGGGGTTAGGTGCCTTGCTCAAGGGCACTTCAGCCGTGGTCCGGTCGGGCATTGAACCGGGAACCCTTGGGTTGCCAACCCAATGTTCTAACCACTGAGCCACGGCTGGCACTATGAGTATTATTGCCAGACACAGAGATCGTCTGAATTAAGAGGAAGAAGGTAGAGCATGTTGAAGTGTTTTACAGGCGAATCAGTCATTGTCAGCATCTATCAGTTAGGCGTTGTAACCCCTCACTACCCCTGAAAAATGAACGTCTTGTCTCATAATGATGTACTCTCTTCTAAAAAGGCATTTTCCCAAATTACAAACACAAGCATAATTTTAATTCACACTCATATGACCCATTGAACACTAATGTGCATATGGTAAAACACTACACTCAGCTTGATGCACAGTAGACCTTATTTTGTTCTGTGTTATGCTTACAGAGAGTATTTTTCTGTTGTAAAATACTGGAATATTGTTTTTAGACTCTAAATATATTTGACATATTTTTCTGACATTGAAAAAGTTGCACTAACTTACTGTAAAATACTGGGTAACCACATGAAAGTGATCTCTTGTATTACATATTTTGGAGATCAAAAACTAATACAGTATTTCTCAATTGGTTTTGTACATTTCTCGAATCTCTCTCGCAATTTGCAAAACATAATATTCATTCTCAAAACAGCTTTAACAAATGGCAAAACACAGTGGATGACCTGCAAAACCAAGTCTCTTGCTCAAAACCCAAGTTTTTGTGTCAATGAACGCATCAGTGACAGTAGAATGGTTAGTCATTGTGTCATAGTATGGTCCATGTATGGACAAGCTAGTCAAATCGATTTGTCATGTTGTCAATTGAATAGTGCACTCTTGAGGATCTTTTCTGAAGCAAAATGTTGTTTAGATTGGATGGGAAATGTTGTAAATTCTACTTTATATTACATTGATCAGATAAGATTGTCCTAGATATACATTTAGACTATGACCTATTTATTGACAGGTTTTCTCATGGCAAAATAGGAAAAATAGCAAACTCTGGTTGAGGTGTCAAAATGCGCCCTATACCATCCCTTTTTACTTGTCTTGCAAGCCCATGTGAAAAAAAATCTAGAACTATATAAAGGGCACATGAGGCATAGAGTTATATAATGCAGTACAGTGCCCACTGTTGTATTGCATGCCTGTTTTCTCTATCCCTTCTATTGCCTTTGATTAGTGAGAGTCAATATTTACCTGTGAGCAATTTACTAATTCAGATCACATTTATAGATAAAAATCCAATGGAAATTATACAGTGCTTATCACATTATGACAGCTTGGTAAATCATTTTGCATGTCAGACTTAAACTATGACATAGGGCCTAAATGTTTTAGGGGGTGAGATAGTTTAATGTATTCAGTGACAAAGCTTTTTGAGTGATATGACAAAAGCAACTGATAATGTACGAAATCACTGAGAATTGTACACAGCCATGGCAGGGTGGACGGGAGCATTTGCTATATGCCGAAAACAATGAGAAACTGATCTGACCATGTGCAGAGGTAACACCAGGAAGTCACAATTGAACAAAGACTTTTGAGAATCATTATTCTGTTGTGAGAAATGTACAAAACCAATTGAGAAAAACTGTACAATGTGTGTTCTCACAGCATCCACTCATATTTTCATAAATATCACATCCAATGTGTGTCCTTATGGGGTGATGATTGCAGATTGTGAACAGGTATGAAAGGACTTTGCTCAGGTGATGAGGAAGTACACATAGTATGGCAATTGATTGTAGTATTTTGAATGATAGTGTGTTAAATGAGAAAACCAGCACTTTTCTTCATGAAAATTGTGTCCAAATCCAGAAAATTGTGTGTAGTGTATTGGGAAAAGTGTGTTTCAGAACTGAAACTGGAGTGCAAAGAAGGAATTGTGTTTAGAGTTCAGTGACATTGGTTATGGGAGTTGGGAAATGGGTGAGGTGTTTTCGAAAAAACGTAAATGGGAATATGGTCCTTCCTATTAACTATTAAAGCCGTGAAAGCCCAACTGGGAAACTCCAACTCCCATTGTCATTGTGACACAGCACTCCACAGCACACAAGTGTTCACTGCATACTGCATACAACGAAATTGCATTTATGCCTCACCCGTGCATGGGGGCAGCCCCCAATGGCGCCCCTATTCAATTACATGTTAATCTTGAGCATGCATAAGATGCATTTTGAGTCTGTTACTTTTCCATGACTTGTACATCTACTAGTAAAATATTTGAATGAGTGTATGAATGAATACATGTATTCGTTTAATCGCATCAGTTTTAGTCAGTCGATTAATATGTTATGGTAATGACAGTCTTGACGTGATGAAAAACTGTCCCCAAAAGAAGCTAAACAAAGCTTAGAGGAAGGGGCCCATTTGTCCTGTGGTCATACCTAACATCTTGTAGTACAGTAAGATAAATTAAGCCCATACTTTTCCAGAATCCATGTGATGTCACGTGAGCGTCCCTTTATAAGACTCTAGGTTAGGAGACCTTTAGGAAACTTAAGGCTGAAAATAAATGGAGGTCCCTTAGCGCTGTAGATGGCGGTAGTGCACATCTTATGCAAGCCACCACCAAACGCCACAGAAAGAGAAAGAGGGGACAATATCCTCTTAGGAGACCAAACTTGAGCACACTCTTTTGCATTGGGTAGGCAGGGCTTGATTTATCATACTCTACTAGAAGATGTTTGGTCATACCATTTCTTAAGAAAAACAGAGGTTGATTTCGGTGTTCATGCTGAAGTACCGTTTTGCGCGTGTACAAGATGCAATAAAACAATGTTAATATTGCTGAAATTATCGATAAAAAAAACAAAAAACATACCGGCTTCCTCAGCATCCCCATCAATGGATGTTACTGACACCCCGAGCTCCAGGCACTTCTTCATGTGGGCTTTGGATTTCATGTGCTTTGTCAGATTTCCTACAATAAAATAAAATAAAATAAAAATAAAAATATAAATACATTTAAAAACAGTGAAGATCTGGATCTGTGAGGACACTGAAGGATGACTGAAGGCAACACATTTACATACTTATACACACTGTGCAGAATTATTAGGCACACAAGTTTTTTGACCATATCGTCCATTTTATGCATATTTTCTGTCACCAACCTCTATGGACAAGAACACCTATTGGATTTCAGCATTCCAGGTCATGCACATGTGTACGTATAATAAGACATGTGTGACGGAGGTCATCTTGCACCTGTTCACCCCCCTCGAGGATCGAACGTGCGATCTCGTCAACTACAATCGTCCGGCAACGCGAGACACAGTACGATACCGCTGGGCCAAGAGACTAGTCTCTCGGCCCAACGGCACAAGACTGTATGAGGCTATCGGAGGGAGGTTTACCAACGTTCCACGCCAACTCTGTGCTAGTTAGCCTCCGTTACACATGGTGTGATCGAATGAGCCCAATACCCTATATCAGGTGTGCATAATCATTAGGCAACTTTGTTTTCCACTGGGAAAATGGGCCACAAAAGAGATCTAACAAATTCTATAACAATTTTGAAGTCTTCCAGAGAGGCTGTCTGTCTTTGTCTTTGTCTTCTTCTCATTGCAGTACTTTTATAAGAAGGTCAAAGATGTATTCCCTTACAGAGATCTAGAGATGGGGGTACTGGAAATCTAATTTCTTAGATCATACAGTCCAGTGACTACAAAAAGCATGCGAACCCTTTAGAATTATTTGGGAATTCTGCATGAATTGGACATACAAATGTGCTCTGATAGTCATTTAAGTCACAACAACATATAAATACATTATGCTGTAGCTAATGCTGTACAAACAATTGCAGCCAGGAGTCAGACAACTTTGGGTCAAATTAATGTGATGACATTACAGGTGTTGGTGAAAGTTGCCCAGTAGATTCAGTAGCAGACTTGTCAGTTAACAACAACAGAGAAAACACAATTGACAGAACTCGTATTTTGTCACCGGACAAGAATTTCATTTAGCCTACTGAACTAGTCGAACCAGCCTAGCAAACAAAAATATTTTTAGCCAGATTACATTCAAGGCACTACCAAAGGCAGACACCAACCAAATGTAGATGTCTAATGGATCTGAGTCTAAAAAGGCTTCTAAAAGAGAACTTGTAGCGAATGTCTCTGACACAGTAGCCTAATGGCTTTCATGAAGTACGTTTCACTCAGTCGGTTCTTTCTAATATCCTAACCCTTGTGCTTGTGGCCTCGTGATGACGTCATTGACGATAGAAGTTTATTTCACTATATCACAAAAGAGCAATTCAAATGTCATTTTCACATTGGTAATAATCGCAATGTTGAATGGGGAATAGTCCCCAAAAAGTTGTTGTGTTGTTGTTGTCACTCTTTGGAAGTGAGACTTATTTCGGCCTATTCTCACTCTCTCACTCCACAATTTGTATTTCTTACCCTGAAAAAAATGCCATTTTTACACCCCGGTAACACTTTAGAACAGGGGTGGGCAATTATTTTGGCCCAAGGGCCGCATTGGGTTTAGAAAGTTGACCAGAGGGCCAGATGTCGTAGGCAACTTGGCCGTGCCAATAATAAGAAATGGTGTGCCAACATAATTACACCATTGTCAGTTATGCCATTCCCACAAATTGTATCTAGATGTGGACTTTAGTAATCTTAGGTTTCCAAGACCCTTGTTAGGTAGCCAAATTAAGAATGAGTGACCATATGAATCTTCATTTTTTTTCTTGGAAAGGCTCTGAGGGCCGCATGAAATGGCTGAGGGGGCCGCATGTGGCCTCCGGGCCTGAGTTTGCCCACGTCTGCTTTAGAATATCTACCCCAAAAGCGTTATGAACACTTTATAAATAATTAACTTATTATCAACAAAACATTTACAAATGTTTGTAAATGAGTAAGAAATACGAAAACACAGCAGGCACAGCGCAGTCACATCGGTCCTGGAGGTTTGTTCCCCAAAGACAAGAAGGCATGAACCATCCAGTAGAGGTCAACACCCACTCCACTGTGCAGTTGTAGTTTGGTTCTTACTCATTTGCAAACATATTTAAAGGATTTGTTTATGATCATTTCATTAATAAACATTCTTAAAGTGTTAATATAGTTTTTTAGAGGTAGCAATTCTTAAGTGTGACCTAAACCCCAATTTTCTTTTGCCAAGTTAATTTTGTGTTTGCGTGAAATTGCTTAAAGGGCAACTCCTGCTATTTTCAATGTGCTGTTGTATTGCTCACACTACCCTTGATTTGTCAGTACATGGTGATGCCGCAGTTTTTGGCCCAGCCCTTTCCGAGATATGAGCTATTCTAATGGGGGCAACTTTTGTTTACATTTTTTAAAAAATGAGCATAGGCCTACTCCAAATATTTTCCCAAAAGGTATCGCTGTTTGCTAGCTGTCTGCTGATGTTGCATAACCTTTTGGATGTTTTTGGGAATAAATGAAAATGTTTTTTTGAAATGTAAACAAAAGTTGCCCCCATTAGAATAGCTCATATCTCGGAAAGGGCTGAGCCAAAAAATGCAGCGTCACCGGGTACTGACAAGTCAAGGGTAGCGTGAGCAATACAACAGCATATTGAAATTGACAGGAGTTGCCCTTTAAGCTTGGTAACTCAGAGGTCCAGCAATGCAAGCGTAGCTGCCTTTGAGTAAGAAGAATGTTGTGAGTACGTTTTAAAGGTAGGAAGTGGACAAGACGCGAAAGCAAGCTCGACAGCACTTCGTCTTTGCCAAGCGATGATGTAATGGGACAACCTTTGGGGCCTGCTGTAATGAAGATGTTGTATTAAAAGTGTAAAAACCGATTGGCTTCAGGGTTTCTGTCATGTTTCATCAATATGGGTATGTCAGGCTTTGCCAGTTGCTCAAATGCAAATACAGTCATTGATGTTAAAAGCTTATGTTGCCCCTCTGTATTATATGTAGGGGACAACTGTGGCCTTAAGGACATGGACTTTAGATCAGACGGTTGCAGGTTTGAATCCCACCCTTCAACTCAACGAGTTGCCTTTGAGCACCTAACCCCCATACTGCTCCTGGGACTGTGACCAATACCCTGTAAAGAACTGTAAGTTGCTTTGGATAAAAGTGTCAGCTAAGTGCAATGTAATGTAATTTCACATTTGAGTCTTACCTTTAGTTTTAAAGGCAAAGTTGCAGAATTTGCAAACATACGGCCTCACGTCAGTATGTGTGCGGATGTGCTTCTTAAGCATACTTGGCTTCTTGCAGCGTATCCCACATTCCTCGCAGATGTACTTGCCTCTCCCCCTGCCCCGCACGTAAACATAGTCCTCGTTTGACTTGAACCTGAAAAAGAAATGACAATTTTGCTGGCTGTTACTGAAGAGCAAGTGAAAAATATATGCAAGCTTCAAGCCATCAAATGCACATCTTCCATGTTTCATATAATGTTAAAGGTACACTGTGCAGGAAATGGCCAAAAAAAGGTACTGCAACTGTGCTGCTCATTGAAACTGGGCTGCCTATTGCCAAATTTTATCTTTTCATTGAAGTTTAATACTTAATAAACTAATATTTTCTAGTATGGCCCAAGTACAGTCATTTTTGCAGCTAAAAATGGCAATTTCTGGAAATTCAAAATGGCGGACCATGGAGAAGATCCCCCTTTTCATGTAAGAAAAATGCAATTTTTCCATTCATAATGAATACTTAGAATTTGATGGTGGTGGTAAGTATTCATGAAAAAGGTAACATTAGTGAATGGGTAGCATGAATTCTGGAAATAAACAACAAAAAATCTCACACAGTGTCCCTTTAACGTTCAGAGTGAATTTGGTGAGTAGACAATGTATTTGAAAAAAAGATGCAGTACAATTAGACTGACAAAATTAGACATTAAAAGACAATTGCTGTATATAACATGAAAAAACTATTTAGCGAAAAATTCTTCTGCTTTTACTTATATAGCTTAAAATGTGCACTGTGTAGGATGGTGGCCAGAGTAGGTATTACAATTATGCTGCTCATTGAAACTGCTGCTTATTGCCAAATTGGATCTTTTCATGAATATTTACTAAATAATGAACTAATATTTAGCCTGGTTCGGAGCATTTATTGCTTGCTCGCATTGAGGTGTCACAGGACACATTATAGACTATACTGCAGAGGTGTCAAAAGTAAAAGTAAAAAAAAGAAACACTGTTTCCTTCCAACACAAGTAAGTGAGTAACCAGTATACCTGTGTACTTGTCTTGTGATCAGCTAAGTCTGCACTGGTTGGGTCAAGTTTGTGGTGGGTCCTTTGTGGTGGGTTTTCACTGTTTTTCAGTAACAACACAGTCTATCTATCTCATTAGGTACAATGGTGTAAATGGTGTAACAGCTATGTAATGCAATGTGCTAGTGTTGTAATTACACCACAAAAGTACTTTTACTTTTACTTTTGACACCTCTGCTATATTGATGCTTTAGAGATCAACAGAAAACGTTTTCGAAGGTATTTGTTGACATTGAAGCAATTCATGCTTTTTGACTGGAGAAATGGAATCCTGCTACATGCTCGCAGACCTAGTAGTAGAGCTCATGAAGCTGCGCGGTACTACAGGTCGGGCAAGAGCCAGGTAACTAATATTTGCTAGTATGACCAAAGTACAGTAAGTTTTTCAGATAAAAATGTCTATGATCACATACCCTCCTTCAAAGATTTTGATGCGAGTTGGCTCAGTCTTCTTTGAGATGGGCTCCTTTTCTCCACGATCATTCTCGTTCCCTTGTGGGCTAAGACTCTTTTCATGATGACCGTATTCGCTTGAATCTATTTGCATGATCTCTGACTTGGGCTAGAATTAGAAGAAAAAAAAGTTACTATATACTTATCTCACTTATCAGAGATGACACAAAAAAATCAATGACAAAAATTACACTGATTTTTATTAGACATCATGGTATTGTATACAGGATGTGCAGAATTATTAGCCAAACAAGTTTTCTGACCATATCATCCATTCTATGCATATTCTGCCCTGATGGCTTTGTAACAGTGCGTTTGATACTTCTGTGCTAACGTGACCAACATCTTGGCCATTTCAAGACAGTCAGATCCCTCTGGAAGACTTCAAAATTGTTTATAAACTTTTCAGAGCTTGTTAGATCTATTTTGTGGCTAATTTTCCCAGGGGAAAATAAAGTTGCCCAATAATTATGCACACCTGATATAGGGTGTTGGGCTCCTTAGATCCTTAGATGTTAATTTCATAGTAATTTCTCAGTAATTTCAGTCTAATTTTATGGTAATAACTGCTTGTTATTAGTAATAACAGCAAAATAACCATATGGTTTCCAGTGCAATTACACTATAATTTCTCATTAATAACAGCAAAAATAACCATACAGTTTCCAGTGCAATTATGCTGTAGTTTCTAGTTAATAGTAGGCCAATGGAAACAGCTACTGTGTCATCATAGTAGTTAGGTGGTAGGTATGCCAGTAACTAAACGGTATCAGCCGAAGTAGTTTCATACTAATTAGGCTACATCAGGGCCGTAATGTGCAATATTTCCTCTTCCTATGTTATTGCATAGAAACAACCACCCAAGCATCCTTGTATTATTTCTGCTTAATTACCTTGTAAACAATTGAGTAGTTATACGGAAATAAGATAGAATCAGGGCCGTAAAATGCATTATCACCTATTCCACTCAATTCTATGGAAATTACATATTTTCATGGTCTTAAAATGTCTTATTTCTTATTTCCACTCAATTACTTAGTTATTATCATTTTTAATTAGACTAGCCTACTATGAATTGATTCAAGTACACAGACAAACAAATTGTGTGCAAAACTTTGTTTATTTTTCCAATCAGTTATGAGATTCATGTTCACTGATGTGAGGTTCAATCTGCCACCATCCAGAGGAAGTCCTGTGAACACAAACAAACAAACAGAGAAGTCAACTGCAAGACCGGTTTCACCACGTTTATTTTTTTATGTTATCAATTCACCATCGCTAAATTTGCTTCTGAAATGCAGTACCATGTTAAATGCACATTGTAAATCTTCCTCAGGCTGACATCGTTGCTGATTTACAAAGGCAAACTCTAGCTAGCACCTAGCTTCAGTCATTGAAAACATGGTGGGCAGAGCTAGCTAGAACTAGTGGTTTCCATTGTAAATGTACCTCTGTAGGCTATGCCATTTCAGCACAAACACGGCTGATAAGACGTGTTTGCAATGTATACAGTTAAAATCCTTGAATGGTCAGAGACAAAATGAAAGCAGGTTAAAGCTAGAAGTACATTAAAAGTTCGTTGTCAGGAAGCTTACCTTGCCTGGCTCTGCTGCACTGAAGTTGAACTAGCTCGCAGTGGCGGCGAGTCCTGTTGTTGCTAGGCAACGCAAGTTTGGTTACTTCAGAACAGAAGCGTCTCAATCAGTATACTTCTGTACTTCAAGCACACTCGTTCTAGTTGTACGCTGCCCGCTCTGCTTGCAGTATGGCTCAGAGACGCTGACGTTGTTTAATTCACCCTTCGCAAAAGCCACGCCCCCTAGTTATTGTTGCTACGTCCGTCAGAAACTTAGAACCAGGCACGCGTTATGGCTGCGTTTCATAGGAAATGTGTGTAGCCTACACTTCTTGTATCCTACACACGCTGATTACTAGAAGCCATATTCAACTGTGAAATACAACAACTTGATGATGGCGATGTGATGTCTGTAACCAGGACATTTGATAGTGCTTGGTGTAAACTGGGACATTGCAGCCGTCCGCCAAGACCTTTGGCTTTGGGCACTGACACTGCGCAGCTCTTGGGCAGTCACACTGGGCGTTTCTCTTCTGTTCACTTTAATGGTTTTAGTTGACAGTTAATATCTTCATAACAAGGTTGGAACAAGCGCAGCCCCATTTCAGTGTTACTTTTTTTGCTGTCACACTCGACGCATATACACAGACACAAACTGGGAAGGAGAGAGGGTGGGGGCTGCTCCGTGGGCTGTGCATTTGGCGCATATTAAACAACGCAACTAGTGGTTTCCCAATAAAATTTGAATCATAATGCCGTGGATCCAATACTATAATATCATATAATATTGTCCTTAAGTCTGAGCGATGCATTGATTATTTGTTAAGGGTACGTTTTCTGCCAGCTAAATGCAAGGGGGAAGGGGGCTATATTAGCAAACAAGACGATTGCACAGTTAGCCTGCTACTTTTAAATATGATCACCTGGAGCTAATAGCCTCCACATGGCTTAATCCATCCCTGTTATCAGTCCGCTTGAGGTTTTTGCTTCGGGAAAGTGAAAAAATGAGGTCCTAATTAATCTTCAGATGGTGTCGGACCCTGACGGTGCCGTTGTATGTCTCCCTGAAATCGTAGGTTTTTGACGGACCTCGACAAGTTCTACACTCCTTAGTTACCGTTGCTGAGCTCGGATTGGTTGGCGGCCGTTTGTGGGAGGGGCTTTGCGAAAGGCTAATTGAGTACACTGACACACAAGGGTGGAGTTTGAGACGTACAACAGAGTGCTTTCGCACGCAGGCAGCAACCAGGGTAACTTTCAAGGTGAGCTAAAATGGTCTTGATGTTGATTTCATCCACCTTCAATCGTCGAATTACTTTAGCCTTATGCAAACATGTTTTATGAGTTAGTGTTAGGTTTATGTTTGTTCTGGGAATTAAACGGCATACAGAAGTACCTTTACAATGGAAACCACTAGCTAGCTCTGCCCACCATGTTTTCAATGACTGAAGCTTGGTGATAGTTAGAGTTTGCCTTTGTAAATCAGCAACAATGTCAGTCTGAGGAAGATTTACAACGTGCATTTAACATGATACTGCATTTCAGAAGCAAATTTAGCGATGGTGATTTGATAACATAAAAAAATAAACGTGGTGAAACCGGTCTTGCAGTTGACTTCTCTGTTTGTTTGTGTTCACAGGACTTCCTCTGGATGGTGGCAGATTGACAACCTCACATCAGTGAACATGAATCTCATAACTGATTGGAAAAATAAATAAAGTTTTGCACACAATGTGTTTGTCTGTGTACTTGAATCACTTCATAGTAGGCTAGTCTATATTGTATTAAAAATGATAATAACTAAGTAATTGAGTGGAAATAAGAAATAAGACATTTTAAGACCATGAAAATATGTAATTTCCATAAAATTGAGTGGAATAGGTGATAATGCATTTTACGGCCCTGATTCTATCTTATTTCCATATAACTACTCAATTGTTTACAAGATAATTAAGCAGAAATAATACAAGGATGCTTGGGTTGTCGTTTCTATGCAATAACATAAGAAGAGGAAATATTGCACATTACGGCCCTGATGTAGCCTAATTAGTATGAAACTACTTCGGCTGATACCGTTTAGTTACTAGCATACCTACCACCTAACTACTATGATGACACAGTAGCTGTTTCCATTAGCCTACTATTAACTAGAAACTACAGCATAATTGCACTGGAAACTGTATGGTTATTTTTTGCTGTTATTAATGAGAAATTATAGTATAATTGCACTGGAAACCATATGGTTATTTTGCTGTTATTACTAATAACAAGCAGTTATTACCATACAATTAGACTGAAATTACTGAGAAATTACTATGAAATTAACACCTTATTAGTGATCCGTAAAGTTAAGTGTTACCTCATGTTCATAAAGGTCAGTGCTGGAACAAACCTATTTGCCGAATAATTCTGCACACAGTATATATAAAATAATATATAATACCATATAACATATAATGATCGCACTCACTTGCCCACATGGTATCTGATGGAGCCTCTGCTTCCATAGCAAAGATGACACTAGGCGTCCAGAGCCAGGTTGGTGCATAGCAGCTGTTGTGTATGTTTCAGTGTTCTTGGTTTGCCTTGAGCAAAGCAGTGCTAACGTCGCTTTAGTGCTGAGGCTGAAGGGGTTTGGATTGTAAGAACTAACACTCCAAGAGCCGTAAACAGAACTTATAGGCGTCGTTTGAGAATGATTTGGTTTGGTGTAATTGAGGAAACACCAGCTTACGCCGGTTGTCGTCCGAAGCGTCGGGAACTGAAAGAACTGCTGTTTGTCTGATAAATCAGTTAGGAGGAAAGTGCACCCAGGCCGCCCGCCTGCTTGATTCGCAACAAGTTGCACAAGCATTTGGTTCATGGGTGGTTTACTGGTCGTGTCCTGCATTCTTTCACCCGGAGTGTCTTGGGCGGTCGACATCTTTGGGAAGCAGTGATGGTCGGAGACGGGTCCATCGGCATCCAACTGGTCTAATGATAATGTTCTGTTCTGATTGTCTGGTAGAATTGGCAACGGTGGAGTTAAAGCTTCAACACGGTGCTGTAGAGCAGTCAACTTAGTAGGTGTTTTGGTGATGGGGATTTTACATGCTGATGGGATTTTCTCCTGCTCAGCAGCATCATTCTTAGAGAGACACACTGAATTGCCTTTACTTGGCCCTGTATTGCTCAGCTCAACTGCACTGAGCTCCTTCACTATTTGACCGTACATTCTCTCCTCTTTGACCAGTTTTTGTTGCTTGGTTTCAATAAAGAGCTCGAGGCTGTTAGCTGGGGATAACATACGTTTGCTTGCACCAATGGCACATGAAGAATCTGTAGTTGTGACAGTCCCAGAGGTCAAAGAAAGAGGAATTCCTGTGTTCAATACTCCAGACATTTCTTTAGGAATTTTCCAAACTGGACATGCATCAGGGTGTCCAAAACTTTGTGTTAAATGGAGTCCTGATTCACGTTTTGAAGCCATTCCTGCCAATGACATTGGCAAAGTCTTTTCAATGGATATTACCCTTGGAGTTGTGCACTGTGCATGAGAAGGTACGATGTCTGACATACTGGTATACATGATACTGCTGTAGGATGGGACATGAGTTGGGATCCTGACTGGAACCAGCATGCCTTGGAAAGACGAATCTGAGATCCCTGGCAGGGTAGCTGAACTATGTAAGGGTGTTGAGTGAGGTGAATGCGAGTAACGACGCAGAGGCTGGCAGTAGCTTTGACTGCAACCTCTGTCTTCATCACTCTGGTCCAGATGAAGAGTTTGAGAAAACTGCCGCT
This sequence comes from Engraulis encrasicolus, assembly GCF_034702125.1. Lineage (NCBI taxonomy): Eukaryota > Metazoa > Chordata > Actinopteri > Clupeiformes > Engraulidae > Engraulis > Engraulis encrasicolus. Next base: position 1,402,351 of record NC_085874.1, on the reverse strand, counting down.
TATCAGGCGACAAACCAGGATGTCTAATATGTATTGTAGGCAAGTCATGTTTACTGTACACGTAATGCATCTGCTTCTGTGGGGGGCAATTATCCCAGTTTTGAAGTGTGTGGGGTAAGGAATGGTGCAGCACTGCTTCTTGGTGTGTGGATTCTTTTGTAAAATGCTCACAGTCTGATGAGCCTTGCAGTTTCTTGGATTTTGGTTCTTCACCAGTGGTTGAACCATGACAAGCTGTTTGGGAACTGCCCTGCCAACCTAGGGTTGATGCAGTCACAATGTCAGCATGTTCCTTCTTCATACTCAAATCTACATTTTGTTCTTGCAAAACAGTCTCAGGGTACACACTTAAAGATGCTTGCCGCACAAGGTAACCTCGTCTTTGTTGTTTTGAGGAGGAGGGACTTATGTATAGCTCCCCTTGTTTGGAAGTGGGGGAGAGACTTCCGTAATCAAATGACTTACTACGATTCTCTGGTAAGTCTGCGGGTAATGTGCACGGAGCCTGCTCTGACGAGGAACGCCGCATCTCTTTGTGATGATGACCTGGTAAGGAGAGTGTATGGCCAGGAACAGTTAAAAAGTCAGACTGTTTGCATAAGTCATCCAGTTTGGTTGGGGACATGCATTTTAGACTTTCCTCTCTGTCAAATGACATTGACAAGCTGGAACTATGTGACAGATTGCTATCTTGACTAGGACTGCGTGACAGGCTTGTGCAAGTAGACTCGAAACTTGATTCTCCGGAGGAGTATTCCATGTCTGCGAGCTTAAGGCGTTTTTTCTTGGGAGGAAGTTTTTCAGCAGGAAGCTGAGACAGGGTTTCGCTTCTTTGAGGCCACTGGAACTCCTCCACCACGGGTGGCTTCTCTGGTTCTTTAGCGGTTGCCACCTCTGCCTCCCGGTCTGCTTTCTCTGGTTCCTCGGTCACTCGAATCTCGGGCACTTGAATATTTGGCTGCCTCACAAGTTTATGGGGCACATGATACTGCTGGCTTGCTGAAATTCCAGAACGCTCATGATCACTGTGTTGGTGTTGGTCCATGCTTTCATATCTCAATATGAACTCTGGGCTTTTACCATCCTCAAAATCTACATCAGAATGTTCCAATAGCTTTCTACTTGGCTTGTCTTGACAACATGGGTTCAGATCAATGGACTCAGACTTGTCAAATGAGTTTGGCCTACTCAATGAGTTTGTATGCTGTATTACGGAAATTACATTGCCTGTTGTTTTCCTGTCAGGATCTGGAACAAAAACTAAATCTTCAGAACTAGGATGATTCCCATTGTCCAAACTCTCTGACTGGCTTTGGGAATAAAACATGGCTTTCTCGGTGGATGTGCCTCTTGGGGCATCATGGCCCATATTTGGATCATAATCATCAGCAATCTCAGCGACACCACTTTTACTACCCTCTTCCTGTCCACCAGAATCTTCCTCATCTCCGACACTTTTTTCTATCCTGCGTTTTCTGGTGGCACCTTCAGCAGTACCTCCTACATAAATAGGTGGAACAAAGGGATGTCCCTCTTTTCCTAAGGTTCTGAAATCCTGAATTACATGGCCTCTATCCCAATACTTTGACGGTGGAACTGTTATCTTAGAGAGCATAATAGAGTTTTCTGAATCTGCATGTCCCTCATGGGCTGAGTGCTCAAAGGCAGCTTGTCTCCTGAGTCTTCGCAAACCAGCTGCACCAGGATAGAAGACATCGTCTTGAGTAATCATCTCATCGAATGAATGACTACCTCTGAGATTTGGTGGAACGGTAAGGTTTGTTAAAGAGGACGTTGGCATTGAGTTGCTACGCATTAAAGGCCCTGAATCAGAAGGAGGTTCTAAAAGACTAGTGCTAGCTTGAGGAGCCAGGGTGTGTACATTTGCCTCACCTTTAGGTAGCCTTTGCATTTCTGCACTGTCACCTTTCAGGAACCCACGTTCCACTGTTCTAATTCCCATGTCCAGCATGGCATCAGGTTCATTCATGCTGATGAAGTCACTGTCTTGGCCAGCTACCATTCCTAATGGACTAATGGGCTGTTTCTGCCTGGATGGTTTATACCACGTCCTTCCAAACATGATCTCTTCGTACGATTTGACATTGGTATTTGGTGGGCTAATTTGTTGTTCTGCACTTTCAGACCTGGAGAAATACCCTGAATCTGTGCTCCCTTTGCTGTGTGGACTCAAAAGATTCAGGGACTGCTCTGAGGCTTGGTCTTGGTCTTTCTTCTCAGTCAGTCTCAAAGCGGGCCTCTGCTTGATGGTGTGAGACTCGTCGCCTTCACAAATTTGAGCATTGGCGCAGTCCATGGCTCCTGAGGGTATGCCTTGTTTGGGAATAATTAAGATGGGCACCTTCATAGACGCTACTGAGAACTCCTCTGCAGAGTCTGCATACACAGGTTGGCCAAACTTTTTCGTTGCATTAGATTCATTTCCAAATCGTACCTGTGGAATTTGGCAATTACTGTCCTCGAATAGAGGACACTCTGTGCTTTCTTCATCCGTGTCAGTGCTTTGCTCGCCGTCTGAGTGTACGTCTGTTTCTCCTACTGACGAGGCCTGATCCATGTCTGCACGTGTAGCTGCCTGTTCAGAAAATGGAACGAGTCCTGCCTTAATGGCATGAGCATGAGATTTTCTGTGTTTATACAAGTTGCTCTTAGTCTTGAAAGAAAAGCCACATGGAGCGCAGGGATAGGGGCGTTCTCCAGTATGTGAACGAATGTGCTTTTTCAATACACTTGGTTTAGCACAAGCCCTGCCACAGTAGTTGCAGATATATTTTCCTGTTTTTTTGGGTTTCAGTTCTTTCTTATGCATTTCCTCATATGGCTCAGATCCTGGCCGCGAATACTGTGCAAACACAGCATGGGAATTCTGGGACTTCTTTTGAGTGAACACTTCTTGACTATGGGTTTCTTCATTTGTAGAAGGGCACGTCAAGGGCCAAGCATGAGTTTCTGGACCAAGCTGTGCCACAGCACCAGACAAGCCAGGCTCTTGCATTAGCAGCTGTGGATATGAATGTGCTAACTTTTGGGGATAAGGATGGTGGCTGACCCTGGGACATGGGACATTGTGTTGAGATGATTGAGAGACTACAGAAGACTGAGGTTTCCCAGGACGATATTTGTGTTCTGAGTCGTTTCCACTGGCACCCCTCTGTTGGCCTTCGAGGTCCGTAGGAGGACCACAGACATCTTGCTCAGCGAACAGTCGGTTACCAGGTGATGGCTCTGAAACTGCCTTCTTCTGTAGAAAGACATTCTCTCTTTCCCGGCTGCATTTCTTCTCTGTAGCTAAGTCATATTTCTCCATTATGCCCCTTTATTTTATGTCGTAAATTGTGCTTGTAAAACAAGTTACAAACATATGTCCAACATCATAAATGATACATCTTCTTCAGGTTTTCCCATAACTTGACATACAATTCTTTCCCATCTGATCCTTACGCGATCTGCAAGAAAGATAAAAGGAGGTTACTGAATAGAAATATTTTCATTAGAATCCATCCAAAATGAGAACTTGCCAGTGAACACTGTAGTAAGCATCAATACTAGGGGAAATCAGTAAAAAAAAACTGCTAATATACAAAGCATCCACGTACTAACATGACCCCTACATTATCAGGTGGTGACATTTTTAAGATGACAAATAAAATATAAAAATCCTGCATACTACATAGGAAATATTCAGCAATATGAGGCAAAATGTCTTCAAAAGTGACTTCAATACCAAAAGTTTGGAAATTGATTCATTAGACTGGGTGCGTTTTAGTAGAATATTTACAGAATTTAGGCTGCATCATCTTCATATAAATGTCATAAATACTATATGTTTGCAAAACCTACGTTGACCAGACCAATAAATATTAATTCATTTGCTTAGTAATACATTTGTGAATGGACAGCACAACATTTTAAAATTATCGAGTAAATATTACACACAGGACCTTTATTTATCCAATATGGAACAGCTAGTTCATTTAGCTGTTATATTAATTTGCATTAATATTAATTTGCATTAATTTAAACATAAACTGACACATCCACTTGCTCGGGCCTCTATCTATTAATATACTGTATTGCACTGCTGCTAACCAAGTCAACTACCCCTGTTATAAATTAGCTGTTACCAGGCTGGCAATGACCAAGTCGTAATGTATTACTTAAGGCGCAGTGTGCACTGTCATAGTGGTTTAGTACTATGGTAGTTTCATTTTTTCAGTGACTATTACAACGTCCCAGTGGCAGGACAATGCCTGGTAAGGGGGTATCATTAATTCTCAACATCTTTGGATAGGGATGTGTAAAGTGATAGGACTGAGATGGTTAAGACCAAAGAAAGTATATTGAATAAGAAGTATCACTCAATGGACAATGCATTGGCCAGTCCACAGTGTAGTACGGGGGACGTAGTTTAAGGACACAGTGCGCATGGTCAGTGGGTGCGACGCCAAAATGGATACAAATTTTAACTCTGTAAAGAGGATATCCGGTTGTCAGTGTTCAGTTTGTGAAAAAGAGTGTAAGGTGTGCGCACCAAAAAACAAATTGCTGTGGGTGCAGAATATCATAAGATGCAAATGGAAAAAAGGAGAATAAATATCCCCACATTTACAGTGTCCTATGACCTGTTCCACACTCCAACCCTGGCGGTAGTGGCATTGCACTTTACCATGCCTCCAGTACTGACCATAGAAGAAGAAAGTGACTCCCCTAGCGACTGTGCCGTACTACGCTCCGATGACATAAGCCCACCTATCTCTAGTCTCCTTGGTTAAGACACACCGTTAGTCAGGCCCTGACATTGCATCATGCTTTCCTGCCAAGAAGTATGTGACATTAAAAGGAAACAAGGCCCTGCAGTGGCTCAAATGGTAGGGCACTGCACAGTTACACCGGGGACCCGGGTTCGATTTAGGCCCGATAGAAAAGTTGACATAGAGGGGAGCTAAGCCTGCTGATTAAATAAATTGGTTAATTATTTATGATTTGTGAATGAATGAATAGTTTTAGGAAACAGCTGTATGAAACTACTGGGTCATTTCACGTGAAATCAGACACTTTGGGACCCGACCGACACAGATTTCAATCATACTTGCTGTGCCTGTTTAGTAGCAAGGTAGCACCCCAGAACTGCATTTGTGTGAATCTGACACCAATATTAAGGGCGTAACAGACTAGCAAAGGTTTACATATGAGGGTAGGACACTATGCATTCAGCCTTGATTATATCAGTCAGTGTAAGTCACAAAAAGATGTCTGTGGTGTTATTTGAAAGGTCTTTTCTGGCTCTACAAATTACACAAACGACATGAAATACAACAATGCCGAGCACTGAAAAGGTGAAACTGAACTTCCTGCATCCTCATGGACCATCTCCATCCTTCACATATTCTGATATACATGCTGTCATGTGATATACTATGGTATTACCATATTATTACTAGGTGATTTGTATGATGCCATATTTTTGAGTCCCATTATCTCTGAAATGAATAAAAAGTGAAAAGTGAAAGCCCATTGGGAAACTCCAACTCCCATTGTCATTGTGACACAGCACTCCACAGCACACAAGTGAACACTGCACACAACGAAATTGCATTTATGCCTCACCCGTGCAGGGGGGCAGCCCTCAGTGGCGCCCCATGGGGAGCAGTGCGGTGGGACGGTACCATGCTCAGGGTACCTCAGTCATGGAGGAGGATGGGGGAGAGCACTGGTTGATTACTCCCCTCACCAACCTGGCGGGTCGGGAGTCGAACCGGCAACCTCTGGGATGCAAGTCTGACACCCTAACCGCTCACCCATGAGAACCAAACACCAGCATTTCAGGTGTTGTTCATGACATTGCAGGCTATGTTTAGACAAGAAACCGGCCATTTTAAAATATACGTTTTTTTAATATTCAATTAAAAAAATTTCAATGCATCATAATTCATATTCTGAAGGTTGCTGTATTTCATGCTGTGTGTGTATTTTGTAGAGCCAGAAAAGAGCTTTCAAACAACACCTCAGACATCTTTTTGTGACTTACACTGACTGATATAATCAAGGCTGAATGTATAGTGTCCTACCCTCATATGTAAACCTTTGCTAGTCTGTTTCTCCCTTAATATTGGTGTCAGATTCACACAGATGCAGTTCTGGGGTGCTACCTTGCTACTATAGGCACAGCAAGTATGATTGAAATTCGTGTCGGTCGGGTCCCAAAGTGTCTGATTTCACGTGAAATGACCCTACTGTATAGCAGGCAGAGGCTTCATAATTGATGTGTACTTTGCTTTCATTGTAATGCTATGATAAATGAATGTTTTTTGTCTGTAAACTCACCTGTTTCGCTCGAACGGATTTCAGCTGTTGTTAACCAGATGAGAACAAGTAATCACTCCATGAACAGGGGCAATGGTTGTTTTTTTGTGTTGCTGGCTCCCTCAGAATCGTCCGAATACCCCTCAGCCAAAATTCAGAGACAATGCAGACCACTGCGGAAACACAAATACACAGTCACATTATATGTAAGACAGTTGCCGTAGCAAAGGATATTACAACAAAGTGGTAGTAAATAGGGAAGTGATTAAACATACAGTACAAAGATAACTTGCCATAGCTTCTTATGATAAGTTATATCAAATTCATACATGCAAGTAGATGAACCAAGAGCAAAAATTAATTGAATTTGGAAATAAATGATTTTGTTCATTATACTTCAAAGACGGCTTCCCCAAACCTTTGACCTGGAAGTAGAGTCAAAGATCTCATCTGAAACCAGATAAGCTGGAGTGTGTAATACATCCATTTGTATAGCACAATTCATACAAGACATGCAGCTCGATGTGCTTAACAACAATAACAACAAAACACAAAGTAGGTTGATTATAAGAAAATAAATAGGCATACTATTCACAAGAATCAAAACACTGTGTGTGTGTGTGTGTGTGTGTGTGTGTGTGTGTGTGTGTGTGTGTGTGTGTGTGTGTGTGTGTGTGGCTATATGTGCAGGAGTGGCAAGTCTGAGCTCATAGATTTGCTGTTTGTGGATGTGTCACACAAATGGTTACGTAAGTACTGTTGTCTGACAAGGATAAATGTCCACTTAAACCACTGCTCAAAGGATAACCCACATGAGGTATGCATTTGTCCATTTTGTCCAATTTGTCCATTTACCTGAATTTCCCCCTGGGGATCAATAAAGTTACTCTACTCTACTCTACTCTACTCTCCAAATGTGGTTATGTGTAGGGTCTTTCCAGCTGGAATCAGCAAAGTTTGGAAAAGTTCCCCTCTCGACCCCCTCAGATTTGTCTGAAACAAATCTTTGTGATGGCCAATATGCCTTGTAAAACATATCCAACCTTCCAGATCTCTACCATGTATACTTTTTTTCACACAAAAAAAAACCAAAGCACCTCCTCCCCCATTTGATGATGCCGGATGGAATGACTGTAGTCATTTCAAATTTAAGGCCAGCAATGTGTCACAATGGCGTCAATAAAATAAGATAACAGTATTCTGGCAAAGCAAAATAGAATGAAAAATATAGTCTGGCACAGCATGGTTCAGAAAGCTGAGGTGTGGTTGGGACCCAGTCGTCATTCAAACTGCCTAGAGCTGCAAACGCTATGGCCCATCAGATAAACGATGGCTAACCCACCCCAAAGATCCAAAAAGTGAGAAAAACAACATTGCGTTGTGATTGGAGGATTGGTTCTGCACTTGTTTTTGTGTCTAACCCGTACTAGACCAACTTAATTTGCCAGCCGAATTTCTTTTTTTTTTCGCTAGGCAGGTTCATCTAGTTTACTAGGCCAGAATAAAGGCTGATTAATGCTTAAAACATCTCGCCTGGGCCAGCCCATCGTGGCCTACATCCTGGGCTACACACAATTTCTTGATAAAGTCAGTATTACCAGTAAGGCCAGAGGTGTCAATGCCAGGTTCAGAAAGTAAAAACCTTGACACAAATTCCATCTAACCAGCTCAGAATCGCACTGACTACTCAAAATGGATAGAACAGCTACTGATAATTAGGTCAACTGGGTTGGAAAGAAATTGTAGCTGGGTTTTTACTTGGGTCATTTCACGTGAACTCACTTCGGTGCCAGTCCAACACTGATTTCAATTAAACTTGGTGTGCTGGCCATGCTATGGCCAAACGGTAGGGCACTCGTCTACCATGCGGCTGACCCGGGTTTGATTCCCGGCCCGGGTCCTTTGCCGGCCCTTCCCCGCGTCTCTCTCCCCACTCGCTTCTTGTCACCACCTTCACTGTCCTATCATAAATAAAGTCAAAAAGACCAAAATAAATAAATAAACTTGGTGTGTCTTCATTAATCTGACACAAATATTGAGGGAGAAACCAACTAAGAAAGTCTTAATTAAGAGGGTAGGACATTCTACATTCCCCCCTATTTACAGTATATCAGTCAATTAAAGTCATACATGTTCATTTTTATGTTGATGGCTCTTTTCTGGCTCTACAATGTACACAAATGGAATACAATTATCTGAGTATAAATTGAGAAATGAAATAAGATAATCAAATATTAAAAATGGAATTTAAAAAAAGCTATATTTTAAAATATCTTGTCTAAACCTAGCATGCAATGTCATGAACAACACTTGAAAATGTGGTCTTTGGTTCTAAAGTCATTTCAGAGATAATGTGCCAAAGCCTTAGTCAAAGATTACCCCACCTGACATGGGTACTACATTTGACACACCAACCAAACTAGCAATAGCATTTCAGCATGAGGTGCTTTTCTCTGACGCTTCTCTATTACTACTTTATGGCAACTTCATTTCAATCTTTTACATTATCTCTGCAATGACTCAAGAAACAAAGACCACACTCTGAAGATATTGAGGGGGGGTTTGACTAATTTTAAAAATATAGCTCTTATGGATATTCATCTCACAATATCTCACAATTCATACACAGACAACATTTCCCATGCCCTTTGTGTAATATGTGGAGCCAAACAAGAGCTTTCAAACAACAACACTTAAATTGACTGACATCATCATGGATGAATGTACAGTGTCCTACCCTCTTACTTTAAACTTCCTTTGTCTGTTTCTCCCTTAATATTGGTGTCAGATCCATGCAAATGCAGTTCTGGGGTTGTACCCTGCCACAATAAAGGCACACTAAGTTTAAATAAAATATGTGTCAGTCGGGCCCCAAAGTGCCTGATTTCACGTGAAATGACCCACTTTTGAACTGGATTTTTCACACCTCAGGCCCGCTCTACCTCTTCAGAGTCGACTGAGTGAGAATGCAAGATCCCCTCAACACACACACACACACACACACACACACACACACACACACACACACACACACACACACACACACACACACACACACACACACACACACACACACACACACACACACACACACACACACACACACACACACAACCATTACGCCATGACTGCTCTTAATTTTATCTTTCCAGTGTTCTTTTTAATTAATAAAATGAGCGCAAGGTTTAGATACGAATAGGTCTTCATCAGGGAGTCATTCTCTGCATTCTCGTGGAAAATGCTAAAAGTAGGCCTTTTTGAGTTTGTGGTTAAAAAACCTTTTTCACACTCTAGTGTTGTAGAGTGTAACAACATTCCACCTCAACATTCCATCACTGTTTTCGATGGGGACCAAAAGTCGCACAAATCGACAATAAATAAATAAAAAAACGACAACAGGTACGGACACACAGTGCAATGTTTCAACATCTCTAAACTGGGAATTGCCATTTTAGAGTTAGAACAGTGTCTATCTCGAAAGCCCTAGGAGGAGTAACGTGTTAAAATGTCCACCAATTTCCAGACTTACGGCAGATAATAAGCAAGGAGCAATAATAATAAACAGGACTTTGGAATTACAGTAAGTGGGACTTGCTGGGGCAAGCCCACTTAATAAAAAGGACTTTAGGATAACATGAAGTGGGACTAGCTGGTGCAAGCCCACTTAATAAACAGGACTTTAGGATTACAGGAAGTGGGACTTGCTGGGGCAAGCCCACTTGATTACATGCTACCCTTCCCTTGCCCCAAACCTTATTGGGAACTTGCGTGTGCCTTTTTTAATGAGAGATTTGCAGTGAAAGACAAGTCCAACAGGCGGACAAAGATGCGTCCGTCTATGGGTGGGAGACGTGACGCCTTGTTTTTTCGTAACATTGGTTAGAAACCTACAAAACTGTTATTTTAACTTTAAAAAACAAATGTCAATGAAAGAAGATGCGATACATTATGCTTCATATTAGTCTTAGATGAGAAGAAACATTTTTGTTAAGATTTCTGTAAAGGTTTATATGTCAAATATCCTGCGGTGTAACTGTAACATTAATGAAACCTGGAATATAATACATATATAAACTAACCAACAACATTTTGAATAATGTATGAAGCATTTGGCATGATTGCATAAATATTAACTTTATATTAAGATATGTGAATGTGAAAAAAACTCAAGACAGACTACAAGTTAAATTTCGTAACACAAATTGCGTCCTGTGGCGTGACATGTATGTCAATGTTTGTGAACGGGCAGCTGAAAGGCCAACTACAAGGGTCTTAAAGACTGGCTCCTAACCAATCAGTACCTCAGTTATTGGAGAGTGCTGTGGAAGCTTAAGGTGACTATTAACCTCTTAATATGTCTTCATATTGCAATGTTTCTGTCACGCAATGCTTAGGTTCATTTTATGGTGTCCTGTGGTGTGACTGCTTTTATAGAAGGAAAAAAAGTTTTTTAATAAATGAAAACACATATTAAGATTAAACACAATATCATTATCAAGTTAGCATGAGCTCAGATGTCAGTCATGTATACAAAAGGATTAAAATGGCCATAATGCAGTGAATTTCCTGTGGTGCGACTTGCCTATGCAATGTGTTGATTCAGGACACATTTTCTCAAAAATGGCAAAAATCAGGCGAAATTCCACGGACCACTAAGTGCTTTATTTTTTTCAATTTTTTTCTTATTTTTTCAGGAATTGAAAAAACGCCCTTAAACATTACGCACTTAAACATCAACCACCCCTATGCACTGCTGCCTTGTGGACACAGGAGGGAATAACAATTGAAACAAAGCAATTCAGACGGACAGATCGACGGACGGATGTACAGACGGACGGACCAACTGACGGACATAACCTCTTACAGAGATGCTAGGACGCATCTAAAAATAGAACATCTCTCTGAACACTGCCTAGGAGGTTTCGGTTGCTACTACACAAAAACTTAATTGTCTACAGATCAAGAAACCATTAGAATGCATGCATGGATGTATTTGCCACTTATTTTAATGTAAATGTTCATGTGCACATGTTGACCGAGTAGTAGATCACTGGAACAGGTGTAGTATAGCTGCATTGTACACTAATAGTTACCTGGAAATAGCGATATCCTTCTCAGAGAGCAAAAAACAAAAAGGGTCCACTCTTCGACAAATATTAACGCTTTGAGCTTCATGAGTACTTTGGGTTGACAAAGAACACAGTCGTTGTTCAATAATATAATGAATCCTCAAAGATACAACTTGCCAAATAATTCTGCACAGGGTGTAACTACAATAGAGGTTTTCAATTCTATTATAGTTGTAATCAACACAAGCTCCTGGAAACTACCGTATAATGCCCAAACCTATCTATAAAATTGATAATGGGATGTGCACATGATAGGAGTGGACACCCAGCCTCCAAAACAGCCTCACACAACCTTAACCCCAATCGCCCCACCTCATAGCCTTTGCAACAGTCGGGCTAGTTTCTAGCTTCTTCACACTTCTGTGCAAACACTTATTTACAGTAACTTCTGCACCTCTCCACTTCTGCTACTGCACTATACACATGTTGCACAACAGGTTATTGATTTGTTTGAAAAATATGAGCCTGCGGTTTTAAATGTTACTGTTCTGCGCTTGTATGATTCTACAGACATGTGGCAAAAATACAACTTGTGGTTCCTAGGATTGTGGTGTACATTCCATTGTTTCATGGCCTCTGTCTAATGTGAGTTCTATGCTGAGTAAATGCACTATGCCTTAAATCTTAATTTATTTGAAATAACTTAATAAAACTGATTGAGTATATTTATGTAAGTAGAGAGCCTGTTCACCACATTTCCTGGTGAAAAGAGAATCATCCTCAGACGAGTTAGTCTTACTTTCACTTTTGTTTTCTTGAAACAAGCAAATTGCACCGTGGTTTTTTTTTTGACAATTTGATGCATGGCATGGCATACCATTTTGTAAAACCGGCGTGCATGATTTGAAAATGTTTATTAACAGTAATGTTCTTTATTGAAGCTGTATGCAACACACACTCTCTCTCTCTCTCACACACACACACACACACACACACACACACACACACACACACACACACACACACACACACACACACACACAACAGAAGTAACAAAGACTTCTTGAAGGGCATCATTACATTCGTATAAAAGACAAGCTGTGTCTGCAGCCAACTCCTTGAGCTTACATAACTAACACACATGGCTATAATCAACAAGTATTTACAGCAGCTCATTGAGTCAGACCGATCTACAGTAAATCTCATCTGTATGTAAATAGTAATGTATAGATCCAATACCACGTGTGAACAAAACTTCCCTTTTTCGCTGTCCTTGCCCAACAAGCTTCCCTGATGTCAAATTCACGTTCACCCAAAAATGCTGTCAAGCCATAGTTAAAAAAATATCTTAAACTTCTGTGGTCACTCGTAGTCTGAATGCTCAGGTAAGTGAACTGACAACCCCTTCTGACACCTGTTTAGGCCAAAATATCTGATTATTACTTATTAAGTGAGAAACAGATCATTCTTGTGTCATTTTTGTGTCAGGTTTTTCCACAAGTGACTCATTCACAAAAAGACATATATTGTAGCCAAAAAAAATCATGTACAAACAGAATGATATAATGTAATAAACATGGTAAATAGGTCACAGACAAGTAAAGGTGACGTGTGTACAAGAACTCATGGGTTAGTATTTGTCATCGTTTTTTGCCCAAAGATATCAAACCACCCCTCTACTGTACATCAAGCATGTATTAGTTTCCCAGAAAGATGAGTTAAAGTAATACATACACAACTCAACGCCAGATGGACATCTGCACATCTGCCAGAAGAGCAACACAGCTATTCTAATGCATACAACATATAAACAAAACATCAAAACATGCCTAATACAATAAGATGTAGAGAGATCGGCTTCAATGCTGACCTACTTTGCCTGATGCCTCTGGTCCACAACATTGTGTCCTCAAGCCCCATTTCATCTCCACCATTCTCCGGGATCACCAATACACCAAATGGCAAGAAGAAGCAGCATCAACTTAAAGCCGCCCCGCTCTCACTCAACACTAGAAAACCTACACAGTAGGCTACTGATGCAAGCTAGTCACCAGAGAAAATACCCAGTCGGTCCTGACGCATATCCAGGAACAAAAATAGCAAAAGGGGCCCCTGAGGGATTATACAACAGACTACATTTAGACACATTTTCAGCAGCCCCTAAAACACACACAGTCTCGATGCCTGATACATACGCTGCGCTCATATTCATTCATGTACAGTAAATTCTGTTTGTTTACACTTAAATGTTTTTACAGCTGAGGAATAGTCAATATTATATTTTACTGACCATCAATTGCAGTTGATCAATCAGTGTCTCATTTCAATAGCTGGCTGATTGATGACTCAATTGACGACAAATGTTTTGAATACATTGAATTAAAGTGTTCTTCAGGTTTCTGTTTATTTTCATGTAATTTCTGGCCTGGCCTTAGCCACCTGTAAGCTTCCACTCAAATGGGAGGTGGGCGGGTGGGGGCTGGGATTGGCTGGGGAGGTTGGTGAACACTACAAAATTTGAAAACACTTGACACAAAAATGTTTACTGCTGGGCGTGGTACAATCAGTTATTAGGTTGAGGGGGCTTTACTTTTTTTGCATGAGGTCATGTAGGTTCAAATATCTTTCTCCCTTTAACAAATGAAATTGACATAAAAACATATTTCTGTGTTGACTTGAGAGGTATCTCTATCTACCATTTCAGTTTCATTGATCTGAAATGATTCAGAGTGACCAGGGTAAAAAGACAGAAAACAAACATAATAATAAAATGCACAATTAGAATGACTCATTCTACAGTAGAGTATAATTTATCTGTAGTACAAAGCTGCAACACCACATTATAGATATAGCCATTCCCTAACAGATTTCAGTGCTTAAAGTCTGCATCACGTTAATGATCGTTCTGGATGAGAAACATGTTACTGTGCATGGAAATCTGAATGTACTGTTAAGGGTGCTCCTAATCAGTTGTAAACAATATGTAATAAACCTCAACAAGGTTTGCATATTATCTGCCTGTAGGCTTAACTTGATTCTGCAAAACACTGCAAAACACATTCTTTTAACACTTCACATTTTTATGACTGAACTGGCACCCTTTCCACTGGCTCCCTCACGCGTGGGTGGACTGAGAAGGCTCTTGACTCACAGCCTGCCACCATAGACGGATTACTGCACGGGCCTATCGGGCACAAGCCCAGGGACACAGGGGCAAAAGGGGCCCTGAAGACCATGCCTTCATTATTGATCTATAAATGAGCCTTCACCCCACCAACATAAGGGTATCTAACTTCTACGGTAAATTCCCATATCTTTCCTGAACCAACATGGAGGGGGGCCCTATCTTGTTGCCTGGCTCAGGGGCCCATGGAGTCATAATCTGTCCCCTGCCTGCCAACACACAAGGTTATGGCGATACCAACTGGTGCATCAAGAGCCTGACCACCTGTTCTCCTACATCGAACTAATCTGGTAAAAAGACGGAAAAAAGAGGTGGCAGGCAGCATACATCATCATGGGTGTTTAAGGGGAGAAACAAATTGAGTAAAAATGCCTTTACATCGTCTAAACATTTATCAAATTTGATTACAGCCATACAACAAGAAAATCAAACAAACACGACTTTTTTGCTACATACTACTACCTGTATTTATGAAAATGTGGACAGTGAGGCAAAATGTTTATTCTGAATTAGGAAGAGAATAACATACCACTGACAATGCCATTCGCTGGGATGTCATTAATTCTCTCTAACACAGTACAACTTGATTGATGTAAAACGTTTTTTCTGTAGAAATATTTCATGCCCTCTCACCATCATATATGCCATTATATGTACATATATGGCCTTATCAGAGATAGATTTCAATGGTCACCTTATTTACCACTTATTTCAATGGTCAACTTATTTACAACGTATTTACCACTGATGGATTCAACTAATTAAACTATCAGAAGATTGTGCATTTTCATGCATTAACAGATTTTTATTTGGCCAAAAAGTTCTGATCCGCTGAATCTGACTGCCAACAATGCTATGCTCTCTGTAATTCCGATATTAATTTTGTTGAACACAATATGCGAGTGTGTATGCCTGTATGATGCATTGTTTTGTCAAACAAAACAAATAAAACCTACACAATAAGCATCAACAAGATGAAGCATGTGTATGACCATTGCACATTGCATCTAATCATCATGGGCTTCTACCTGAGTAAAAAGCAACAGCTGTCTTACATTGCATTGTACCGATGGAGTAGAAAAGGCTGAACAATGTACAGTAGAGTAGAGTAGAGTAACTTTATTGATCCCCAAGGTGGAAATTAAGGTAACAAGTAGCTTAGATAAATACATATAATGCCCACATGGACATTTAAGACACATAACACAGGTAATGGACAGGGAGGGGAAAAATAAAAATGAAATAAATAAAAGGTAACTTAATTGTGCAAAAACATATTCTGTGAGTTGGGCCAGACAAATGTGGAAAAAATATACTCTGTGAGTTGAGGTTGACAAGATTAACATGTTGACAGATACATCGATGATATGTTGATGAGTAGGCTACACAGGTTTGCTGCTAAACAGGGGGGTGTACTAAGAAGCTGGTTCAGTAGTAAACAAGGTTGTTAACCTTGTGGTAGCTGTAAATCATGTTATAGAAGAGCCTGGAGTCCTCATTTTCTTAACTATATGATGCCTGCAGGTGTATCTATTACCACCTTTACCACTTCCTGTAGGTTAACTAAGCTGGTTTATAACTTAACTATGTTCTTAGTATTACACCCCAGAAGTCTAGAATTCTGTGATCAGTTCAACACTGCACACTTAGACCAACCTTCAGACCAAAACATGCACACACAACAGTCAACATAAGATTGTCATCAGTTTGCCACCTGCATTGCAGAGCACATGTGAATTTGGTGTACAAGAAACCAGCAAAACAGCACCGCGCTTCCTCGTCTGTATCGACCTGCTAAAACATACCCACTCTGAACAAGAGGAAGTGTGCAGTGCAGACTCGTTTCTCTGTGAATTATTTTGCATAAGCAGCAAAGAGGAAATGGAAAACTGGGTGCTCTGTGCTCTGCGCTTGTGCTGTCTGCTCACCAACTACACACTCCTGCTCCGGAGACTGCTTTTCATGTGTTTTGCATAGGCACACACGCAGGGCTTGACATTAACTATTTCACTCACCAGCCACTATGGCTAGTGGTTTTTCCTGAGTCATTAGCCATTCAGCTTTGTACTAGCCACAAATTTGATTGTTTTGTTTTTTTGTTGCAAGGTGCATAGCCTTCTACATGGAATTTGAAATCAAACAAATAAAAAAACTAAATAACTGAGCTTTTTCTTGAACTTAAACACAAACAATTGATGCACAAAGGGCAAAATCAAGGAATAAACTACCTAAAACGTGGCTAGTGATTTAAATTATTACTAGCCAAGTTTTATGAGCATTAACCCTAGGGCCGTCTCTGTATGACCATCCTGAACAGAAGTGGAATAATAATAATCATTTTAAAAAACCTTCATTAAATCACATTATTGGCCCTGCTGTGGCCAACCGGTAGGGCACTCGTCTGCCATACGGCCGACCCGGGTTCAATTCCCAGCTCGGGTCATTTGCCGACCCCTGCCCGTCTCTCTCCCCATTCGCTTCCTGACCACCTCTCAAACTATTCTGTCAAATAAAAAGTCGAAAAAAAACAAAAAAATCTTTTTAAAAAAGGGGACCAGAACCCAGGTTAGGCCAGGGACATGCTTGCTCTTTGGCTTAAATTACGCATGCCACTGTGTGCGGCCGTGTGCTATACTTGTATAATAGGGCTATCAGCACACTACGCACCATACTGCAGGTATCATGTAGGGCGCAGATAGACAATGGGCCTCTCCTTAATATTTTCCATCATTGTTTGACTCGCAGACGCGTGGGTACGGTGCGATATGGGGCGTGCTCGTGACGGTGCATACAGACACCGCCTGCACAGCGCACATTTCTATTCAGAATGCATTATAATTTCTCATTGCACATGCACTGTGCACAGACTGCTTCTGCATGCACCGACACGAATGCGCACAATATCACACCGTACACACACGTCTGCGTACCCGTACATTGTGCTCTGTGTGCAAAATTGACGTAAATACACATGGCGATGCGTGCACGACGCATGCACGAAAAGTGCACGCGCAGGCGTGTCTGGCAGCAAGTATGTCCCTGGCCTTAAGAACCACTCAACTACAGTCAATGCCATGAATAGGAAAATAGATGAAAATATTATGCCAATAGGGTAGTTACAATTTCCAGGTCTGGTGGTGTGTGCCGATGAACTCAGACCTTGCATACACCCCAAGATGTGACCCTGCGCTAGTTCGCCACTTGGGGCTCGAACCCACTACACCTACCAGTCAACGCTCCAGTTCAGGCATGGGAGGCACAGCACGATACCGCTGGGCTAAAGGTCCAGACCAATTGCTCAGCTATACCGCTACTGTATGAGGCTTCGGGAGGGAGATTTACTAACGGTCTATGCTCAACACTGCTGCTAGTTGACATCTGTTACACCTTGTATCTTCAAACCACCCATCAGGGGTTTGCAGCCGATTCCGACTTGAGGCCCGCTTGAAATGTTCACAAATGTTCGAGGCCCACTAAACAATACAACTCAAATAAATAGTCATCTACAACACACACGCGCACACAGACATTGTTTTGATTTTTAGAAAATGATTTCAAGGCCCAACGTTTGAGTCACCAAGCTGATAGCTAAATACAAGCAGATTGTTCAACAGGTTCCACTTAAGGGAGGGAACAGAAAATTGCTGTTGCCAATTAAAAGGCACCAGGAATGCAAAAACCTTTGTCTTTAGCCCACGTAAACATATGTATTTATAGGCTAGAACTATACCATGATCACACCAGGGCCCATCTGCAGAGGAGGCAGCCAGAGACGTACATGAGAACTTCAGTCTTTGACATGGCATTATGTTCCCTTGTCTAAACTGTTATTCAGCTTAATCTATGTTTTTTCAATTCTCATTTTAACCTCACTGACATTACACTATTTTGCAGTAGTTAAGGGTAGTGCAATAGTTAATGCACATATCATTTTCACCTCTTAGGAGCAGGAAGAGGTGTTACGCTATACTAAAGACACATAAACACATAGACCTACGACTACTGTAACACAGATCTCCAAGAAGGTGCTCTGGTGAGATACAATGTCTCAGACAGATTTTTTTCCATAATAGTGGATACCCAACAGAGGGGTGAACAGAGGGTGCTGTGGGCCAAATGTGCATCCAGAGTGGAGATACATTATTGCGTCTCGACCAAAGTATCATAGTCTTACTAGGCTAGTCTATGATCTTGAACATGTTCACCTAAAACAAAACAAAAACCAACCTCCATTACACTACAATCTCCTAACAGCCTAGAGTCATTTAATTCTGATGACGTTCCAAACTAAATAGCCTACCCAAACATTTACTTTGACGCTTTTAATCAGTGTCGAATATAAGGTCAAGGAGTTTGGACGCAAGTATAATGTTGTCCCGCAGTACATTTTGAACAAGCAAAAAAGAACGAAAGAAAGAAAAGGGAAAAAAATAAGTATCGCCTAGCTGAAAACCCCCTTCAAGCAGCCCTTCCTGACGGCGTATACGTCATGGAACATTCCCGGAACGAGCCAACGTCCCTCCCACTCTACAGTGTGTGAACAAACACTTTACTTCCCCACACCATAGTCGCCGTCTCACACACACACCCACGCTCAAAAACAGAGTATACGGTGATAACATAACGATACTTGAGAACATGTATTGTAAAAGAGCCCTCAGTCGCGATAAAAACAATACAATGCCGTCAGCATCTGAAAGTAGCCCATTAGAGCAAATTCCACAGGATATTACGCAACATCCCAACTGTTCAGGGAAGGAGCGGGGTATTCCTCAAGTACAACTAATGTCTAAACGCATGGAACTGTTTATTATTTCAATGACACCCCAATTTATATAGTTACGTTATAATGAGACACTCAGTCCATTTCAATTGAGCAGCAGACTTTCTGTAGCCTACCTGAAAGTACGCGTTAACAGATATGACACCGAGTCAGTTTACGTAGCCTACCTGTGTTGGAAGGTGCCAGGATCACCAAGAAAATTCTCTCTCAAGTACCAAATGCTCGACACATTCGCATCCCAACGATGATGTTAAACACGGTGTTCAGTATAAACATCCCATATCAGCATTGTTGTGAGCATTTCTGACTCGTGTGTGCTCCAAACACGAAGGCAAGGTGAACGAACTCGGAAAAACACAGCAGAGAGAATCGGCCTCTATTCCTAGCGCCACTTCCCAGAATAGCAGTCTGTGCTTTGCTGCTGTGTCTGAGTGTGAGTGATTCGCGCGTGACGTCATTGGATCCCCCAGCGTATCCCAGACAGAGGCGAGAAGATGTGAGGGCAGGAGAGCTCAGGAGCTTCGGTGTCAAGGTGCACTGCACGAGGGGAATTCCCTCTGTGGTGTACTGTCCAGAAAACAACAACAAAAACGTGTGTGTAGCTAAATTATATGGCCCGTAGGGTGAATTGGGACACTTTTTGGTAAATTGCCAAAGGAAAATAAATAAATAAAACACTTAGTAAAATAAAACACAAGTTTGAAAGACACTATAGGCTATTCATTTTATGTTACACGTGTTACACGTCCATAGCCTATAGGAATTATTTTTAGAAGTATAATATTTTAAAATCTAAATTTAAAGACAGTGAGACACATAGCCTTAGGCCTACTTTCAGCCTACTACACATAGGCCTACTTTCAGCCTATGACAAAGTGTTCAGGTAAATTGGGATACCTTTGGGATACCTTTCAGGTAAACCGTGCCAGTCTGTTGGATTAGCCTATGGGTCATTCTACGTTTCCAGTGCACTTTTGGCAAACGCAAAATGTCAATTATCTGTATGTTTTTCAAATAAATTACCTTGATGTTTACATAGTGTATTAAAGTTTCCAAACAAACAAATTGCCAAGCTTAATCTTAAATCATTTGATAAATACTCTAATGAAAGCTAACATTTACTCGATTATTTTGTCAACAGCGTTATGGACAAATACTATATCATTTCAAACATATATAAAAATACTACAGAGTTGAAACAACATACGTTTGAAAGTGCTTATGTCCCTTAACAATAATGTTGTCATTAATCTGTGCAACTCATATAGAAAATGTGATTGTTAAGCTTCACAAGTAGGATTTTATGATTCACTGTGATACAGACTGACACATTTTTTATTATAAATCCCTGTAATGTCTGATTTGAATTTAGTCACCTTCCTTACACAAGACTTCCCTCTCCATAGATAATCCCTAGTGTCTGTTCATAGGATTTTTCCAACACATAAGGGATCAAGCACAAAAACACTTTCAAAACAGTCAACTGTTACTCAAACTGTGTTACGGTCAAC
Source organism: Engraulis encrasicolus (assembly GCF_034702125.1). Taxonomy (NCBI): domain Eukaryota; kingdom Metazoa; phylum Chordata; class Actinopteri; order Clupeiformes; family Engraulidae; genus Engraulis; species Engraulis encrasicolus. The sequence goes on along the minus strand of NC_085874.1, from coordinate 1,381,480 downwards.
AGTGCAGGGGAACAAGTCGGCCCTTTTTTAGGAGAAAAAAACAGAGCAGACAAACCCATCTCCCTAGAACACAAATTATTTTGTTTGTTTGTCTGTCAATATGGAGATAAATGGGCAAAAACATACTCCTTCTCAACTGTCATAGCTGATGCATAACACCATTGAGGGTAACACGGATTGACATTTCAGCCATTTTTATGGTGTTGTGCTAACTGAGGACCTCAGAAGTTCCACCACAACGCCTTAATCAATTCATGTATTTGTATGCTTTATCTGTGTTTTTCCACATGTGATTTCTAATTCAGATTATTATGAATATGTTGTAAACACAGTTGACAGGCAATTTTCCCGCTATGAGAACATGAAAAAGAATGGATTCAATTATGGCAGTATGGAGCTCAAAAATTACCAAAAAGTCTTCCCATATCCTGCCAAAGAGGTTATGACATCACTTGATGTTATTCGTATGGCCTAAGACCAACCATTACTGATTTATGGAGGGGGTTTCAGACCGTGACACGGTTAACACAGTTTTCGTGGACACACACAAAATGGCAAATTTAATGTATAATGGAAAGCACAGTGGTCTTTCTGACAGTTTTGTCATATTGTGATGATTACTGTGAATCAACATTTGCAATAGTATTGGGCAAAACAAGTTTCTTTACATGCTAATATGAAGACTGAATCTGACATTTGGAAAACAGGACGGCATGAAAACGCCCAAAACCAGTATTAAATATTCATTCTGGCTGAGGGAAATAATGCCTTATCTACACTTTCTCTATTATATGAAAGATAAATGTGTGCTAATGTCCAAAACATCATTGGATGCAGTTAATAGTTAGTGGAATTGGCAAATAAAATCCATGGACTTAAAGCACAGCTGAATCGTAGAATGACCCCTATCATAATTTTTGTCTGAAGAATAATATAGTTTTCTCGTAACATTAGACTAGCATATTATCTCATATCTTATTGAGAGGCCTATAACATCGATAGAGAGTGATGAATGAATTGAATGAGTAGCCTAGGGCATGTGTGATCATGTCCATTGAGTGTGGATGTGTAGGCCTAGCGTATGGGTGATTGTTAGAATTTATGCACTTATATTGACCCAGGGCCGGGGCCACGGGGGGGCATTGGAGGGCATTGCCCCCCCAGCCAAGCTGCTGTGCCCCCCCCAGGGATTATTCACCTAAACATGCTGATATGGTCATTAATATGCAACAAATGAGTATTTTTTTCTGAATACAGCTAATATAAAGTATAAGATAAAATTCCACCTTTGCTTAACCACCATAGCCTTAATAAACAAATAAATGAATAGGCTACCCTATTTAGACATTGTCAGTAGACCTAATTGTGAAATAATAAGTGAACAGTGATCCTTTGAAATAATGGGATTGTCCCATATTTAGAAACAAAAGTACTGTTCCATAGAGCTGAAACTGAGCCCACAATTTGGTTAAAATTTGGAAATTGCATCTGAGAAATACGTACAACATTTTCTGGGGGAGGACCCCCATAACCCCCTGCTAAAGTGCCCCCCATACTCCATCAAATGCCCGTCCAATGACTTGGTTCTGAAGCCGGGTCTGTATTGACCCCAAACAATGTTGCCAAAAACATTGGCGTCATGATTGATGATGAGCTGTCATGCTCCAACTACATCAACTCAGTCACCTGGACCTGTCGATTCCAGATGTCCAACGTACGGAATATCAGACCTGTGCTGAAACATTATCACCCAGTGAGCATACGGAACGTCTTCTGATTGGCTGAGCAGGTGTCATTTATTCCCCGGTAGCAGGACACCTATGATGTCATGCGGGCATGCGGGCGTCCAAGTTGCTTCTTTTCTAACTTTCTGGCAAAGTGCCGTTACTAGTTCTATCGCATCTGGTTGTCTAGTCAAGACCCCGTTACTAATTCTATCGCATCTGGTTGTCAAGTCAAAAACCCAGTCGTCAATTCTATCACATTTGGTTGTCAAGTCACTCCAACATTCTGCGCGCGTCCTTACATGCCTCCGATAGAGGCGCGTCTCACTAGATTAGGAAGGAAGTGGTGCCCATAGCAACGTATCAAGCACAGTGGTGAATCTAATTTCTCACGAAGCCTTAGATCAACATATTAATAAATTAATACTTAAATGCTGGTAACCGGGTGATAAGCGGAATAGCAGCCTTCGAGGTGTCCCGATATCAAGGGAAAATGGACTTGGCGAAGCGAACAGCCCTTCGGCTGCGCTGTCGGGCTGTTTAGAACGCTCCGCCTCGTCCATTATTTCCCTTGATATCGGGACACCTCGTCGGCAGCTATTCCATACATATTCTACACAACGACTGGTCCAGGCTACGGTCCTGTCCCACGTTGACTACTGCAATTCACTCATGACAGGTCTACCTGCTTGTGCGCTAAAACCTCTGCAGATGATCCAGAATGTGGCGGCACACTTGATATTCAATCAACCCAAAAGGAAAGGATATTACTCTTCTGTTTATTGAGTTGCACTGGCTACCGATTGCCGCCCGGATCAAGCACAAGGCTTTGACCCTTGCCTACAAAACCATCGCAGGAACGGCCCCAGCTTATCAGAAGGACGTACTAATGCCTTATGTTACTGGAAGAGAACTGCGCTCATCCAGCACAAGCCGTCTGGCTCTGCCATCCAGTCGCTCTAGGTACTCCCAGTCAAGACTGTTCTCCGTTGTTGTACCCAAGTGGTGGAACGGTCTCCCAGAGGCAGCAAGACTAAGCACATCTCTTGCAGCCTTCAAGAAACAAGTAAAGACCTTTCTCTTTCGAGAGGAGCTACTAAACTAAAGCTTGAGCTGGCCTAGCCCCAGGGCAGACTCTTGACATGATGTTAAGTTCAGTTTAGTTTAGTCTAGTTTAGTTTAGTTTGAGTGTGTGTGTGTGTGCGTGTGTGTATGTGTTTGTGTGTGTGCTGTGTGTGTACTCTTTATTAATTAAAAAAAAAAACTAACCCCTCTTTGCAACTGCACTTGTTGTTCTGTATATTTCCTGTGCACTTTGTATTTGCTTGTGATGTTGGCTTGATTATGTCCTCTTTTGAAAGTCGCTTTGGTTATAAAGCGTCTGCCAAATGCAATGTAATGTAATGTAATGTAATGTAATGTAATGTAATATTGTCCCTGACCATTTCTTTAAAATGTAGCCTACATAATTTTGGAATTATTTCATTAGTATGTTAACTTTACCATGAACCCACCTCTGAAAAAAATAACACTGTTCTATTTTGATATTTCCACACTTTTCAACATACTGTAGTGTCGTTCCACCACAGCATCAAAATGGTCAATTTAAAGAAAATTGTGAGCATTTGAACGAATGCATGTTGTCAATGGGAAAGTATATTGAAAGCAATGCAGAAATTGAATATGGAGGGAATTTTCAATTTCACCAACAGTTATTTAGGGCAGTCATGGGTAAGCGGAGCGTCAGACTTGTATCCCAAAGGTTGCCAGTTTAACTCCCAACCCGCCAGGAATAATTAACCAGTGCTCTCCCCCATCCTCCTCCATGACTGAGGTACCCTGAGCATGGTACCGTCCCGCCACACTGCTCCCTTGGTGCGCCATTGGGGGCTGCCACATTGGACGGGTGAAGCATAAATGCAATTACGTTGTGTGCAGTGTGCACACTTGTGTGCTGTGGAGTGCTGTGGCACAATGACAATGGGAGTTGGAGTTTCCCAGTTGGGCTTTCACTATTGAAGAAAAGTCAAATTGAATAACGTTTTCAATAAATAGCCTATATTAATTAGGCCTACATGTAGGCTAATTTCTAAATATGTTGTAGCCTATCATCAGGAATTGTACTCAAAATATAGGCCTAGTCTATATGTAGTTTAAGTGTATATCACAGGTTAACCACTACTTTGGATCAATGTGTACACACTGTATTCAATAGATGATCCTCCACACATATAAGCCCCTCCAAAAAGACGTTAAACAACGTTTTTTGTTGTTTGTTGTGGCAAATGTGGTTTTCTATCGTAACTGGCGACTGCGTCAGACGAGTCCATGGGTGAACGTTCTAATTTTATCTGCCTGGAATTTTACATAGGCGAGGTGACGATAATGATATAACGGCCCGTGACCTGCCTTATAATAGAAATCGCAACTACCGGTAGTTTTGAGCCGTGCAGCTTTTCTCATATAGGCCTAGGGCATTGTAACAACTTCCACATGATTTAGTAACATTGAGCCAACTAGTTTTTGTAGAAATGCTATTCACGCAGGGTTGCAAATTCTGCTTAGGCCTATAATGAGCGACATGGGCTTCTTTTTTATACTTGTCGCTTCATATTTTGGGCTTGCTTGTAAGACGCCGGTCGATCAAAGTAGAAGAACTATTCAGTAAACTTAAAAATGCTCATTAACTGGCAATATCATGTCAGCTAAATGCAAGACCTAAATTACAAACGGCACAAACGGGTCTCTTGAAATTATCTGCTTAAAATGTGGTGCTATTTGCCCGACTGTTGAGTAACTGTCCGTGGTGCTGAAATCGCGGCAGGGAAGTTACCGTTTCACGAGGGGATACGTACTAAAAAGACCAAAATATATCCTACTATAGGGTACTGTTGTACCCTTTGCCGACATAATGAGAAATAATGTGGTCACTGTGAGCAGCATGGCGTCAAACTTTTCCTAGGTGCAAAACAGTCATTCACAGCACCCGAGGAAAAATGCCACTGTTGTAAAAATGACATAGCCTATTTTCAATTTCCTTTGAATGTTCTATGACATGCAACTTCAATAAAGTTCATCCACATGCGTGTCACAAATCAATAGCATAACCCACGCGGCGGCGGGACTATTTCGATTATATTCCTTCCAAAAAAATGTCAGTGTCACAAAAATCAGTTCTTTGCACTGTTCGTAATTATACCAAACAAAAAAGTTTCTCATAGAAGAAAGAAATGTAGCCTAGGCCTTCCAAACAAATCCCTCGGCCAAAAGTGACTGAGCTCACCTCTGATGATAGACTAATGGCTCAATTCGAAACGGGAGACAGTGACTCGATGACTCTCCTACATAAACAGGTCACTGATCAGATAGGTGAAGTTAGCTGATGAGGCAGCCGTTACGAACGGCACTAATGAGTGCGCTGCCGTGCGCATTTTATGTTACGGCGATTCTATGGCGGGAGTTACGTTTATCACGTTAGCGCTTAGCTTACACATGCTATTTGAACGGTGAATGATCGTCAGACGGCGGAATCGTAAAATAGGCTATAAATAGATCTAGCGACAGCATATTTAGATACTACAATGTTGATTTATCCATTCGATTTTCAATATCTACATACATAAGTGTTAGAATAAAGAGTATGATAAGGTAGTAGCTTGGGTAGTAGCCATGTTTGTTTTTCAGGTTTCCGGTTGAGAGGGAGGTGGCGCACAGCATGTTGGGTACCAAGGCAGCGAAGTCAGCATCTGATGCTGACCTCAAATATCCCCGTTACGCCCACAAATGCAGTCAACTGCCGAGGGAGGAAATAAAGCAATCTACAATCTTCGATCCACACTTCAAGACTCGATGTCCAGTTAGCTCACTGGAAGGACAGCTGCCTTCCCTGTTTCGAATTGAGCCTAATGTTCCAGGTTAGCCTAGTCACGACACTGAAACGATGCAGGATAATCCATGGAAAGTCTTCAAGTAATCCAAACAGAGCGGCTCAAGCAAGCCAGATCAAATATAAACATAAGTACCAAAATTAGCCTATGTAAATAATATTTGGTATGACGTTTGATAAAAGCCCCTCATTCAGATAGCCAGGGAGAGCGGAAGAGGCAAACAATCGTTCAACAGCGTTAACTGGAGCCTTCGAGTAGAGCCTTTTGGTTGTGTCTTTTCAGTCTCTATTTTCTCACTACACGCGTTGGATCCAAGTTTTTATCTGCCAGACTGACTCCAAACCGGAGGAAACAATCAAACTGCCAGCTGACCGCTTTGCAGCAGTTGCATAACGTGCCCATGAATTACGCAATGTGACCATAGGATTTTGGCAACCACAAGCTGCATAATTGAACATTTCTTGATACCTCAAAAACGAAATGGAGGTTAACAAGTCCGACATGTGGACAACAGATGCGTCCGTCTATGCCCGTTCTGAACCTTTTTTGCCCAAAGAGTCCTGATTGAATCTCGCCGGCTCCTCCTCCTCCTGCAGCTGAGACCAATCTGACGGGTGTTTAAAAGGGAGCCACTTCACCTGCCACGGGGTGGAGGGATTCGCGGGGGTTCCTCCACTTGCTCTGCCATGCGTTAAACCGGGAGCACCTCTTGTTTTCTGATTTTGATTTTGACGTTGTTTTCTATGGTTGGCTAGCCGAATTTATGTTGCCTCTTGGCTATTCTGTTTTTGACTTTTGTTAAAACTTTATCACCTGCACATGTAAAATAAATTCACTCATGCACCATTTTCCCCGACTCGCTGTGGCTCCTTGGGAGTTCTCCCAGTTTTCCGGTTATTGTTGCGTTGCCTAAACCCTAGACCTACGTAACAAACAGACACAACGCTTTTGAATTCATCCCTGGACGAAGACTCTGGGTAAGTACCATGGACTGCATTTCTGTGTATTACTGAATGTTTTAATGAGTCAGACCGGGCCAAGAGCTGTTCGGTCGGGTTAACATGTTTTGAAAGTCTCTTTGCATTGTTTTCTATTACAGAGATGACTACATACCCCCAGCGAAGAAGATTGGGGGCAGAGGAGTAGTCCGGCCACGCGGTAGGCCTCCTGGACGTGGCAGAGGTAGAGGAAGAAAGGGTAAAAGCAGAGGTAGAGGCAGAGGCAGAGGACAACGAGTCGGCCGCCCGTCTGGAAGGCCAGGAGGAAGGGGGAGAGACTTGCCCCAAACTGAAGATGGACGTGGATGGCGGGACACAGAGGTACAAGATATACTTCCACAACAACCAGTGTTTAGACCAACTCGTATATATGATAATCTCTGATAATGTACATGGGTCTTGTTCACACACCAGCTCTTACAGACTACTGGCGAAGGGCAGAATTGTATAGCTTTCCTTGGGCTGGGTCAACCATGTCTGGCCGTAAATTCAGACGAATCTCCACCAATATCCATCTGTCTGACCCTGATGATGACGAGCTCAATGCAGCTCGAAGACGCACCCCTGAGTTTGACTGCCTTCAGAAGATTAAACCCCTGTACACTGATATCCGGCAAAGCTGCATTTCCAACTTCCAGCCAGGCCAAAACATTGCCATTGATGAACGAATGGTCGCCTCCCGTGCCAGGATAGGAATCCGGCAATACTGCAAAGATAAGCCATCGAAATGGGGGTAAAAATTGTTTGTGCTAGCAGACTCACAATCTGGGTACACCTGGGACTTCATTGTTTATGAGGGGAAAAACAAAGCAGGATTTGGAAAAGGGCTGAGCTTTGACGTAGTCATGGAGTTAGTGTCCTCCCCAGTTTTGGGGACTGGCTACAAGCTCTTTGTGGACAATTTTTATACAAGCCCAATGCTGTTCCAGCAACTGCTGGATGATGGGCATGCGGTACCATTTGCAAACACAGGATCTGGTTTCCAGAAGACAGATCCGATGGCATTAACAATCGCCACCCAAGGGGTACGATACGTTGGATACAGGAGGGAAGTCTGCTGTTCGTACACTGGAAAGACACTCTGTCACGGACCAGACAGAAGAGGACCACAGTTGCGTCACGTTAGATTGTTTATTTACTTTAGGGGATAGGAAAGTGTAAGAGTCCAGGCGTCCAGGAGCCTGTGTGTGTGTGCCCCCCCCAGTTGCAGAGAAGCGTTGCAGAAGCCGGTGGTGGAGGGTACGGAAGTCCTGGGGTGGGGGGGAAACACACACACAACAGGGCAAATTAACAGGGGCAGAAGCACAGTTCAGGGCAATATCAAAATCGTTTTCGTATGGCAGAAGGCAGGTCAGATTTACCGGGCTAGAGGATGGAGCAGGTGTCGAGGACAGAAGGCAGGTCGGCTTTCAAGGACTGGAGATCAGGCAGGGTTTCAGAGCAGGTCCGGGTTCGTCAACAGGAGTCAGAGTAGATTTGCCAGGGAACAGGAATCAGGAGTATGTTCGAAGACGGTCTGACGGAGAGGAACTGAAAACCAGAGCTTTAAATACAGGGGTTAATTGCAGAGTGAATGTGGTGTAGCTGGCTGGCCAATGAGGAGGGAGAGTGAGAGCATTTGTAGCAATTGAGCAGAGCAGAGTGAGCACAGGTGTCGCAATTAAGCAGAGCAGAGTAAGCAGGAGGGATAATTGAAAGCAGTAAGTGCTAGTTAACTGGAGTCGGGAGAGAGACCATGACATACTCATTTAGTTCGGATGTGTTCCAGCATTCATCAAGCCCACAGCGAAGGCAGCACGATACAGCACAGGGTGAACACAGATGGCATATGGAATGTGCAACAATTGCCGGTACCTACTGCAGTACAAGACTACAATTTTAACAAAAAAGGAGTTGACTGGTCTGACAGTTTGATCGGTTACTACCAAGTTCTTAACAAGACGAGGAGGTGGTACAGATCTTTCTTTTACCACTTTATTGACATTGCCATAGTGAACGCGTTCGTCCTCCACAAAGACATGATGGAAAACAGGGGGGGAAAGCCCTTATGTCATAAGGCCTTCCATGAGAAGCTGGTTCATGAGCTCCGGCGTGCTGGACATGGTGAAATTGTCCCCTCTCCTCCACGAACGCCACCACCACCAGCGCCACCACCTGATGCCTTGCATATGCCCGCACACTTCGGGGAAGATGGCACAGAAGGACGGCGACAGTGTGTGAATTGTAGACAGAAGACACCACGTCTATGCACCACATGCGACGTTGCCCTGTGCATGGTACCCACGAGGAACTGCTACAAGTCCTGGCATATAAAAGGCCAGGCAAACGGGGAATAAGGTGAGTACATTGACCTCCATGACGGAGGCGGGGGGTGTAGTCTCCGGGCTGTAGTCATTTCTGATCAAAAAAAAAAAAAAAATCCCACATGTGTCCACAGGGTGCCCCAGCGAAAAGCACACCTGGGCTTGAAGAGCCACAACACCTCGCACAATAAGCACAATAGCTCCAGCTCTGATGACCACCACAGCCAGGACCGAGAATCCGAGGACCGTCAGCCCGACCGTCAGCCCTTGTGATGTGACTGGTCTCGGTAGGATGCAAGACATCCACATTTTTCCTGTTTTTACGTGTTTTCAGTGGATCCTTTGTCCTGGACTTTTAGGTGATGTTTCCACGTAGCAGGATATTTTTTTAGCAGGGTATTTTTTTCTCCTGCTAGGTGTAAACGCAACATGTGGATAAAAAAAATCCTCCATTGAAACAAATGCGTTTCAGACCCCTAAACAGGATATTTTTTTCTCCTGCTATTTTTTTCTCCTGCACCTGGATTTTTAAATATCTGCTACGTGGAAACGGAAGGCCAAAACCAATGCAAAACCAATACAAGCAGGAGAAAAAAATATCCACATATAAAAATATCCAGCTACGTGGAAACGGCACCTTAATAAGACTTGAGGCAAGTTTTTTTTTTCCTGTTTCATCGGGAGAACTGCTTTCAGAGTGACATTTATTTGGATTAACATTCATTTCCTCCTTTTTTCAAGAAATGTGTTTTATTCTAAGTAGATTTGTAACAAAATATAAGAGTGCTCTTTTGACTATTTAGTGATAAACTCCAGACTCGTAGCATTCAAACAAGAGCACGGGGGTTAGTGTAGCACAAACAGGGATATGACTGCAACCCCTGGCGTAAAAGAAGCCAAAAATGTATAAAATGTGTGTGACAGTTAAGTGGTTAAACAAACCAAAATGTGAAATTTTCTGTTATCCCCTTTTCACTTTAATATGAGAGCAGAGTGATTTCACCCCCTCACTTGAGTGTTATTTTATGTGTGCATGCTTGCTGTCACCTATTTGAAGTGACGTTGATGTTGGATTTCATGGAAGACTTTTAAATGCCGCTGTGGGAAGTAGACAGAGTAAACAACAGGTGCACTTGACACTCTTTTCTGACAGAACAGCGGTTTGCAGGCGTTTGCGTTTTCGTGGATATTGTCTTAGTGGATGTTACAGACACCCTAAGTTCCAAAAACTAATGAAGGGAGACATTTACTGCATAAACCGAAAAGCGCACTCTCAAGCGGTCGCCCCAAACAAACCCTTTGAAAAGACGCGCGTACGTAAGATAAACAGAAACACAGTCTTCACTCTCCCTGCGCTCGCGTGCCTGTGAAATCTAATCGAAGTATTTAAGTAAACTACCTGTACTCCACGCTCAATGCGCGAGTTGCTTTCTTGCCTGCTCTTCTCACTGCATTGTCAAAAACAATCAGGGGATTGCCGGTGTTCGGGCTGTTGTTTTCTTCTATGTGTAGTGGGGTGCTGGCCCCTTTAAGGCACAGGAACCACTCAGCGTCATGGGTGCGTCACTTCCCTAATTTCTTGTCTGGCATTTCTTCATAAATAAGCGGTCTTTATGGAGGCAGTCAAGCACACTCTGCTCGTCCTTGGGCGTCTTCCGACTTCTGGCTTCATGCGGCTGTGGCTGTCGTTGCTTCTCTCGCCGAAAATTGTGTCTTTTCACCGGTCCTTTTGGAGGTGATGTTCTCTGGATGACGTTGCCATCTCCAGCGGTACCCAGCACTATCCATTTCTACTAGCTGTTTCATAGCTACAACGTCTCAAGTGTTCGTCTTCTGCACTCCGGCTGCCACGGTGCTCAGCCTGTACCTGCTCCTATTAGTGGTCTCATAGTCGACTGCGTTGCTTCAAGTGTTATCCACTGTCTGCACGCCGGCTAAGCCTTTATCCATTCCTACTAGCGGCTACTTTGTCTCAACCAGTGCCCTCGCTGTACATGTAACGGAGGCTAACTAGCAGAGTTGGCGTGGAATGTTGGTAAAACCTCCCTCCGATACCCTCATACAGTCTCGTGCCGTTGGGCCGAGAGACTAGTCTCTCGGTCCAGCGGTATCGTACTGTGTCTCCTATTGCCGGACCGTTATAGTTGACGAGGTTGCACGTTCAATCCCCGAGGGGGCTGAACAGGTGCAAGATGACCTCCATCACAGTGGTGCCGTGACCTGGATTGGAGTGAGGTTTAAGGGGGAGAGTGTAACGGAGGCTAACGAGCAGAGTTGGCGTGCAACGTTGGTAAAACCTCCCTCCGATAGCCTCATACAGTCTCGTGCCGTTGGGCCGAGGGACTAGTCTCTTGGCCCAGCGGTATCGTACTGTGTCTCCCATTGCCGGACCGTTGTAGTTGACGAGGTCGCACGTTCGCAGCCCCGAGGGGGCGAACAGGTGCAAGATGACCTCCATCACAGTGGTGCCGTGACCTGGATTGGGAGTGAGGTTTAAGGGGGAGAGTGTAATGGAGGCTAACTAGCAGAGTTGGCGTGGAACGTTGGTAAAACCTCCCTCCGATAGCCTCATAAAGTCTCGTGCCGTTGGGCCGAGGGACTAGTCTCTTGGCCCAGCAGTATCGTACTGTGTCTCCCATTGCCGGACCGTTGTAGTTGACGAGGTCGCATGTTCGCAGCCCTGAGGGGGCGAACAGGGGCAAGATGACCTTCGTCAAATACACTTGGGGCTCCGTGCATGCCAACGTCAAACTTCGGGTTAGCGCTGTGTGGTCCAGGACTTCTGGCTGTCCAGTCCAGTGAGGACACGGTCCCCCGGTTGTAGTGGCGGGAGATCTTTCACGCCATGGCGCTGGTTGTAGTAATGTGCTTGTTTCTTTTTCTCCGCTGCGTCTTTGGCTGCAACTACCTGCTTGCTGGGCCACTTGGGCTGCAGGTTTCGGTCGATGGATGGCAATGTGGTGTGGATCTTACGACCCATCAAGAGTTCGGCTGGGCTCACCCCTGTGCTACTGCATGGAGTGGCTCTGTAACACATCAGGGCTAAGAGGGGGTCTTTTTGTTTCAGGATGCTTTTTGCAATTTGCACTGCTCTTTCAGCGTGCCCGTTCCCCTGAGGGTGATGTGGGCTGGATGTGACATGTGTGAAGTCTAGTTCTCGAGCCAAGTCTTTGAACTCCTCACTAGAAAATTGGGGCCCATTGTCGCTGATCACTTCATCTGCTATTCCATAACGGGCAAAGGTGCCTTTCAACTTTGTGACTACCTGGGTGCTGGTGGTGGTGGTCATGTGCAGAATTTCGATAAATCTTGAATAGTAATCAGAAATGACAAGGTAGCTCTGTTTGTTGTGTTCACACAAGTCAATTCCTATTCTTTTCCATGGCCTGTCTGGAAGAGGCGTGGACACCAGGGGCTCCCTTGACTGGGCCCTGCGATGCTCTCTGCAATGGTGGCAGTTCAGGACTCTCTCTTTGATTTTGGCTTAGATGCCCGGCCACCAGACGGAGGCATTCGCTCTGTCACGGCATTTAGTCAACCACTGATGACCGTCGTGGATGCGCTCTATTATGTCAGCTCTTAGTTTCTCCGGAATTACTATCCTATTGCCTCTGACCACTAGGCCCTGGTAGACTGACAGTTCACCTCTCATAGAGTAGTACTTGCTGACAGTGGGGTGACCCTGGTTCGTGTGATCGGGCCACCCCGACTGTATGTATCGGGCCAAGACTTGTAGCGTGTCGTCTGCAGCGGTGGCGGCTCTGATTTGGTCCATTCTCCGATCTGTGGCTGGCATGTTGTCGATGATGGATGCCACGTAACATTCGACATCTGCATTCATGTTGCCCGCCTCTGGTGTGCCACCAATAGGACTCCTGGATAGAGTGTCCGACATGACGAGTGTTTTCCCTGGTGCATACTTGGCGGTGGGATTGAACCTCATCAGTCGCATCAGTAGCCTCTGGCAGCGAATGGGGACGGTATTCAGGTCTTTAGAGTTCATCAGTGGGACGAGAGGTTTGTGGTCTGTGATTAACCTAAACCACTCTAGGCCTTGTAAGTACTTCCCAAACCGTTCACAGGCCCAGACGCTCGCCAGGCATTCTTTTTCGATCTGGGCGTACCTGGTTTCTGCCTCGCCGAGACGTCGTGAGCAGTAGGCAACCGGCTTCCACCCTTCACTGTGCTGTTGCATTAGTACACCCCCGATGCCGTAGCTGCTTGCGTCTGCCGAGACAGCTGTGGGTTTGTCAACATCATAGAACGCCAGGGTAGGTGGGGTCGTAAGGAGCTCTTTGATGCGCTGGAACGCTGTCTGCTGCGCTGGACCCCAAGTCCAGGAGGACTTTGATTTCAAAAGTTTGTACAGGGGCTGTCCCACTGAGGCCAGGTTGGGGATGTATTTCCCCAAGTAGTTTACCATGCCCAACACCCTTTTTAGCTCAGCAACGTTGCTTGGCGATTCTTACTTATTAATTGCAGACACCTTGGCTGGGTCCGGTCGTGTGCCCTCTGCATCTATTTCGTGGCCCAGGAAGTGTAGTCTTTGCTGCCTCAGTGCACACTTTTCCATATTCAGCATGAGCCCTGCTGTCTCCAGGCGCTCCAGCACTTTCTGAAGGCGGTCGTCATGCTCTGCCATCAGGCACGGACTGGACAGTCTGGCATTTGGGCACATGCCAGAAGGGCTGTGGCCCTTTAGAATACCCATCGCGGCCCTTCCAATGCTCGTTGCGGCCCCACAATCATACATTTGGAATTTCTCAAGCAAATATCACGCTACCTGCGTTCAAAGTTCTGTTCAACCAACGTTCTCACATCGTCGTTTCGCTATTTATACCACTGACACTGCCATACATTACACACGGACGGTGGCATATTGATGGGTGGGTCTCATTATGTTTCATGTTGTATTTTTCCTGAATATATATTCCAATGATGTAAAAGTGTTCAAAATAATAAAAAAAAACTATAGCCTACCTATTTATATTTTGCTTTTGTTTGAGACAACTGTAGTAAAGCATTGCTTTGTGGGATCTTTTTTTTTATTTACGTTCGGTTCCCGCCAAAAGAAAAAGAACGTAGGCCTAAAAGATTCATCAACATTCTGAAGCTTGTTATAGAGAAAAACTGACGGTAGATGTCGCGACGCGAATGGACAATTATAGCTATTAAGAAAAATGAATGAAGGTCCAGGAAGAGGAGGAATTAAACGAAAGAAGGGGGAGCGGCAATGGAAATTGTTAATAAAGCACATTTGACTTGACTTGTGGTGTTTGGTGGTCACTACGCGGTGAGATGCTGCCATCTTGTGGTCTTTTCAGGTATTTTCTTAATCAGTTCAGTCCTCCGTTTCCCTAGTGACTGACGATAAACTTCCTGTGAGCATTGCGGTGTGTGGCGGACAAGAAGTGTCCCATAAATTCAAGGTTGTTGTCACTGAAAACACGGTGTTCTGTTCGAATCTATGTCGTAGTATCTATTATGCCAGCTTCTTGGCTTGCTTGGAAGAAGACCATGAAGAAGTGTGTTGTTTTGTCTCTGCAATCGCCAAGAAATCACAAGGCCATTCACACATGGAATAGCACGCAGAGCTCTCTCGCCCACACAAATATGGATATTAGAAGATGTGTTGCACCGCCCGACGCTACGAATAAGACCAGGTAGGGCTGAAGGATTTCCATTAATAATCATTGTTTGTGTCCGCCGTGACACTTTTTTTTAATTTCACGTAAGGTCGCGTTTCTACTGTCATAAGCCAGTCCGTGGCTAGTCTCGCTACTAGCCAAGGTGATGTGATCTGTAAACCTTTTTAGCTTGTGGTAATCTGGGGGCTGTTATAGTTTTTCTTATTCGTACTGTAAGCTTATTCTTAACTTCATGACTTGGTAATGGGCTCTCGAATTGGTGGCTTGTCTTGCTGAAATACATTTTAGTAGCCATATCGATGTAGCCTACGGTATGTTGTTTTGCGTTCAGCTCTGGACTGGTTAGCATAGAAGTTGGACTGACTCCCACTCATAGTCTTGTCATCATTAGCTGGGCCACTGTCCACTGGACACTGGAAGAAGGGGCTTTTGCGTAAAGAAGCGGTGCAAGAGCAAAGCGGACATCAAAAGTGGTTGGTTCATTGATTTTATAGTGTGTGTGTGTGTGTAGGCACGTTGATGCTTGCCTGGTGCCTGTTGTTTAAAGGTCGGTTTCTGAAACTTCAGTGTTTACTAGGCCTACTATTTTATTAATAGTCACAATTTCTCTCTGTGTGGGGCGGGCCAACGAGTGCAGAGTGCGCTTGTTATAACGCACCGTTTTCGACGTGTAGGATGCACCATGCACCTAGTTCTAGTAGGATCAGGATGCACCTTGTGTTTACCAATGTGTTTTTAATGTGGTGCGCGGTCACCAAGTTGTTGCAACTTCCACGAAGTGGTGTGTGTGTGAATGTGTGTCTCTCTCTCTGTGCGTGAGGGGGGGGGGGTTACTGGGGGGTCTTGGGGCCGCGGGGCCGCGTTGTGGGTCAAAATGCCAGGGCCGTTTCTCTATCCCAGTCCGTCACTGTCTGCCATGTTTTCCCCATGAACTATTATGTCGTCCATAAACACTGCAGTGCCCGGTAGGCCTTCCAGGGTCTCCACCATCTTTCTTTGGAATATTTCTGGGGCACTAGAAATCCCAAAGGGAAGGCGCTTGAAACAGTACCTGGTAAAAAGGCGTGATGAACGTGGTGAGTCGCTGGCTTCCCTCGTCCAGTGGTATTTGCCAGAACCCTGACGCGGCGTCCAGTGAGGAGAACACAGTGGACCCACTCAACTCTGCTGTGATCTCTTCAGCTTTTGGCAGAATGAACCTCTCTCTCTTAACATTTTTGTTTAACTTTCTCAGGTCGACACAGATGCGCATCTGGCCTGATTTCTTGGGAGCGGGCAACATAGGGGCGCACCACTCCGTGGGCACAGTCACTTTTTCTATGACGCCTGTGGCCTCCATCCTGTCAAGCTCTTGTTTCACCCGCTTCATGAGGGGGATGGGGACCCTGCGTGCAGTGTGGACGGCATAGGGTTTTGCATCATCTTGAAGCTCAATTCGCACTGGCTGTGTTCTCAGCAAACCAAGCTCTCCCCTTGCACTGCTGACTTCATGTATTCTTTTAACGAGCTTCATTGCCTGTGCTGTCTCTCTGCTCAGAAGGTTGCTCACACTCTCTCCCCTCACAACGTACATAGTGAATGAGTGCCGTCTGCGTTTGTGCACAGTGCTCGCTGTAAATTGGCCGATGCAGTTCAATTTGCCTCCTGGGCTACAGAGCATGGCCCTTGAAGGGTGAAGTTGTGTCACCCCTTTGAGCGTATTAAACGTCTCTTCACTCTGAATGCACACATCTACGCCAGTGTCTATCTTGAAGCTAACTGGTGTATTGTGTATGTTCAGCTTGACAGTCCACTGTTCGCTGCTACTTGACGTTGTGCTCTTAACTGAGCCTAGAAAGTGGGCTACACTGTAAGCTTCATCGTCATCATCTTCGTGCTCGCAGACTTCATTTACCACCTTACTTTTGCACATTCTTTCCCAGTGTCCAGCTCTGTTACATGTATGGCATGTGGACTTAACTGCTGGGCAGAGCTCTTTCCTCTTGTGCATCATTTTCCCACACCTACCGCAAGTATTGCCGCGATCGTAGTGTCTGGTCTGTTGTTCAGTGTCGTTGCGCTGTACACGCGACTCCATTCTGAACTTTCTGAGCCCCCGTGCGACCTCCTCTACGGAACACGCTGCTTCACCACCTTGCAAGCTAACTTGGGCTTTTACCTCCTTTATTTATTTTATTTGACCTTTATACAACCAGGAAGGTCCCATTGAGGTAAAAACCTCTTCTTCCAGGGAGTCCTGGCCAAGACGGCATTAAGACAGAGGAGGCACATGCATTTTATGACATAAAAACAAATTTTAAAAAAAGCACACGTAAGGATATAAGACATATCAGACATAGGGGCAAACAAAATAGACACTGGACAAGACTAACAAGTAAGACCATCAAGCACTAAACAGTAAGAACTAACAAACTAACAAAATCTGACATAAAAAACACACACACACACAAAACCTGTAAAACCTCCTCTTGTCTGACCTCCTGCACTGCTATTTCTAATGTGAGATCTTCCATGAGCTGTAGTTTTCGGGAGAGCTCTTTATCCCTGATGCCCACCACTAGCCGGTCTCTAATGTTTTAGTCACGATTAGGTCCGAATTCGCAGTGCTCAGAGAGTTCATAAAGGGCGCGAATATATGCCTCTGCCTTCTCCCCCGCGCTTTGTATTCGCTGATGAAAGCGGGCAGTCTCGTGAATTACGTTACGTTTGGGTATGAAGTATGCATCGAACTTGCCCATAACTATGTCAAAAGTATCACAATCATCCACATTGTCGAAAGTAAACGATCCGTATATGTTCTCTGCTTCCCCACCCAGGGCATAGATGAGGGTGCTAACCTGAATCACCTGCTCTTCTTTGTCTAGCTTCGTAGCCGTCCGGTAGCACATGAAGCGTTTCTTCCAGTCGCTCCATTCAGCGGGTCGGGTGGGTTGAACTTCGGCATCGTAGGTCCGAAAACGCTTCTGACACCATGTAGTAAAAGTAAATAACAAGGAATGTCCACACTTTGGATTCCGTTGGTTCAGCCAACTTTTACTGAAGTGCTCACCCTCACTACATGTATTCGACTGAGTTACGTACACCGTGGTGATGTCAGCTAACTTGTGTGGAAAAACTCTAACAGGCTGTCTATGTTTTCCCCACATGCCAGGAACTATGACCACTGCTTGGGATTTTTTTGGATCTTCAGCGCTTGGCATCCCTTCACAGCACCATCATCCTTAAAGGAGAAGTCCAGTTTTTTTAACATTAAGGCCATTTTCTGGGTGGTCTGCAATGTTTTAGAGTCCCCCTCACCGTTTATTTCATGTTTGCTGCAGTCTCTGTTATTTGGCTGATTTGGATTTGATCTCAACCAGCTTTAGAATGGCCGTCTATGAGCACCTGCAACTCTGTTCTTAAACTCACCTTAAACATTTGTTTTCGAAAGTCTACAGCTCACAAAGTGGTAAGGGGTGTTCACTAGCAGTCCCTAACAAGTTTCAAGGCGAAATATGGCTTCTGTCATTTTTTATTTGCCATTTTGTGAAAGAAAGTGAAAGTGAAAGTGAAACTTAATTTACAAATTGCTACATAAAACATACATAAAACACGACAGATGCCCTATTTCGCTACAAAAATTGTTAAGGAACACCAGTGAATACTGCTGAACACTTGGTGAGTTGCATATTCTTGAAAACAAATGTTAAAAGTAATTTTAAGAACAGAGTTGCAGCAGGTGCCCATAGACGGCCATTCTAAAGCTGGTTGAGATCAAATCCAAATCAGCCAAATAATACAGACTGCAGCAAACATGAAATAAACGGCGAGGGGGACTCTAAAACATTGCAGACCACTCAGAAAATGGCCTTAATGTTAAAAAAACTGGACTTTTCCTTTAAGATGCTGTCAGCAAACATTCCAAAAGTTGGTTGGTTTCATTGTTTGGACGGGAGCGTACCTATGTTCCCCGAGTCCTATGTTCCCCTGTCTTTGTATGGGAGCGGGGAACAACATAGGACCCATTTTCTAAAAAAGGGTTCTATGTTCCCCGCATTGTATGTTTCCGAGTTTTCAAATTGTGCCCTTCCCAAAACCATCCCTAAACCTAACCTGTCGTAATGCAATGTTTCTGAGTTTTGAATTTGTGCCCTGACCAAAACTATCCCTAAACCTAACCTGCCACAGTTGCAACAGCAACCTGCATGCACTTTGCCATGTGGCAGCAGTCTACCAGAGACGTTCTTAATGCAGAACTTGCTTGCTTTAGAACAGAGAATCTTTGAGTCTACTTTGAAGCAGTGGGGAACATAGAACCCTTTTTTGAAAAAAGGGCCCTATGTTCCCCGGTAGAGGGGAACATAGGACCCGGGGAACATAGGGATGACCCCGTTTGGACAAGTACCATTCCATCCCACACCGAAGTTGACCCTGTTGCTGTTGGGGGTGAACGGCACCTTCTAGATGATGTAGCAGTTTGGACTTGTCGGTTTTCATGATTGAGCCATCAAAATGAGCAAGTAATGCTGGTAATGGCCCCAAGCTGTATGTCAGCATTTCATTCACTGGGACTATTACATGACACAGTTAACGATCAACAGAGCCTTCATCCAGAGGCTGTCCACATTGTAGCAGGAGACTTTAACCATGTTCATTTAAAGACGGCACTGCCTAAATTCCATCAACATGTTAAATGCGCCACAAGGGGGAACAACATATTGGATAAGGTATATTCAAATGTCAAGTCAGGCTTCAGAGTGAAACCACTACCACACCTGGGCCAGTCAGACCACCTGTCACTGCTTGTGTTACCAACATACACCCCCCTCAGGAGAAGCACTCCCATAACCACCAGAACAGTCATAACCTGGCCCGATAATGCCTCTGAAAAGCTGCAGGAGTGTTTTGAGTCAACAAATTGGGAAGTCTTTGAACACCAGGACCTGGAACTGCATACCACAGCTGTCCCGGAATATATCAAATTCTGCACAGACAGTGTCACCGTGGAGAAGCATATCAGAGTTTATCCAAACACCAAGCCATGGATGACCAGAGAGGGACAAAACCTCCTTCAGGAAAGGAACCCTGCCTTCAGGAGTGGTGATGAGGGGATGTACAGCGCGGCCAGGTCCAGCCTCAAGAGGGGAATCAGACAAGCCAAGGCTGCTTATAGGAAGAAAATAGAGGACTGTTTCCAGAGCCACGACTCCAGGCAGGTGTGGCAGGGCATTCAGCACATCACGAACCACAGACCCAGTACCAAGTCAACAGATTCCATGGACACCTCATTGGCAGAGGACCTAAACATCTTTTTTGCCCGCTTTGAGGTACAGCCACCTGACACTGCCATCCAAAACCCACCAGGATACAGCAGTCATTCCCTTGTGCTGGAGGAACAGCAGGTGAGGCGGGTGCTACGGGCAGTGGATCCACGGAAAGCTGCGGGCCCGGATGGTGTCTCTGGACGGGTCCTGAGAGACTGTGCGGCCCAGCTGGCTGGGGTCTTCAATACCATCTTCAACCAGTCCCTGAGCCAGGCTGCTGTCCCCCCCTGTCTGAAGTCCTCCACCATCATCCCGCTCCCCAAAAAGAACACCATCAGTGGGCTGAATGACTACCGACCATTGGCACTCAGTCCCATCATTATGAAGTGATTTCGCAAAACTGGTTCGGGCTCACATCACCTCCTGTCTCTCACCTGGGTTTGACCCTCATCAGTTTTCCTACCGGGCCGGCAGGTCCACAGACGACGCCATCATAACAGCCCTTCATGCTGCTCTGTCCCATCTAGAGCAGCAGGGGAGCTATGCCAGGCTGCTCTTTGTGGACTTAAGCTCGGCTTTCAACACTATCCTCCCCAACAGACTGGTGACCAAGTTATTGGACAGTGGTCAGTGGATCCTGGACTTTCTAACAGGCCGCTCCCAGAGGGTAAGAGCTGACTCCCACCTGTCCTCAGCCATAAACACCAGCACAGGCTCCCCCCAAGGTTGTGTGCTAAGCCCACTCCTGTACACCCTATACACTCACGACTGCACCCCCTCTCATTCCAGCAATAGTATCATCAAGTTTGCTGATGACACCACCATCGTAGGTCTCATCTCCAAGGGAGATGAAACTGCATACCGGGAAGAGGTGCAGCGTCTATCGGTCTGGTGCAAGGAGAACAACCTGTTCCTAAACATCACAAAAACAAAGGAGCAGATAGTGGACTACAGGAGGACAACGGCTAACATTCAACTGCTGATCATCGATGGGGCCTGTGTGGAGAGGGTCTCTGATTTCCGCTTCCTTGGCGTGCATCTGAGGGACGACCTTACTTGGAACACCAACACCACTGCCACCATCAAGAAGGCACAACAGAGACTGTACTTCCTTAGGGTCTTACGGGCTAACCATCTACCCCAAAGTCTACTGGTGGCCTTCTACCGGAGCTCCATAGAGAGCATCCTAACGTACTGTTTATGTGTGTGGTATTCCAGCTGCACAGCAACGGACAGAAGAGCTCTTCAGAGAGTGGTCAGCACAGCTCAGAAGATCACCAGCTGTCCCCTGCCCTCTTTAGAGGAGTTGTTCTCCTGTCGCTGTCTGAAGAAAGCCAAGCAAATAATCAGAGACCCCTATCATACTGGACATAAACTGTTTGAGCTGCTGCCATCAGGCAGGCGTTACAGGGCTCTGGGTACAAAAACCAACAGGCTAAAAGACTGTTTTTATCCAAAAGCAATCTACACACTTAATTTTGCACAGCTGACTTTTTAAAATCTTAATTATTTTTATACAGTATATATATAGGTTTCTTTGTTGATTTTTAAGCACCGTGAGCATCTGCACTTGACCAATTTCGTTGTACCTGTACAATGACAATAAAGATTCATTCATTCATTCATCCATGTTGATCGTTCGGGACATTCCATCATCTGGGCAAAACAATCACAGTCAGCTTTCAGAGCAATTTCTCTGCCTTTAGGTCTTTAACTTCATCTTCTTCAAAGGGTGGTGAATCGCTACCTCCTTGCTTTGTAACCTTGTCTCACAGAATTAAAAAAAAAAACCGGTCTCTCCTCTCTCCTTTGCCTCATTTACGGTAGGGACACATTCAAGCGAATTTGCGAACTTTGCCATTCATTCCTATGAGAGAGGCGAAGGCAAGCGATGGCAAGCGAAAGCAAGCGAACAGGAGCGAAGCGAAATTATTAAAGAAAGTTTAATGTTATGCAAATGAGGAGCGAATTCGCCTGCCGCGGCCCAATCAAATCAACAACATAACTGTTCCATTCCATTTGATTCGCCGCAACGACCTGATGACGGTTGGATTTCTCCTCTCTTCGCTTCGCTTGCTTCGCCTCCTACAGTATGTGTCCCTACCGTTAGCTCTGTAGAAACACATGCAGTTGCCTCCTCTCCTGAAGCAATGATATGATGCTTCCCAGGTGAAAAACCCATATACTTAAAGCGTACTTTTTTTGACCGTACTTAGTACAAAGTGTACTATTTTCGGCAATTTAAAGTGCACGTCATTGCACTATTAGTGTGCTTGAGCACTACTAAAGCAGTACTTCAGCACACTTGCAGCACACTGAGGATGCTAAATTGGCACCGCTTTTGGACAACTTTAAGTGCACTACAAGCATACTTTTGAAAGTATGCTCCAAACACGCTTTTCATGCATTCGTATGGCATTAATAGTGTGCTTGAGTACACTTCTATAACATTTTATTGTTACTAGAAGTACAATAAAAGTATATTAACTTCATGCTTCTTTGGACTACTTTGGAACATTTTAAGTATGTAAAAAGTATATCATATTAAGTATTGTAAATATATAACAGGTATGCTTGAAGTATATTTACAGTACACTCCCAAGTACAACGAATAATATAAATGTAATACTACAATCCATGCTGGTTCTCAGAGCTTGTACATTACACACAGCCACATGTCACAGTAGTGATACAGTATGCATGCCTAGCACGACTGACATTTACAATCATTGCATTGTTACAGAGATTTCAGATACACATTTCACTTTATTTCATTCTTGTTCCACCTTCCTGCAGTTGATCATTTGAATTGATCATGAATGGTGACCCTTGATTCTTTGTTTGAACAACTAGTTCCAACTTACCTCTCACCATGACATCATGGGAAGTGTGAGTCTATATATACCAGAACATATACGTGACCATCATAATGACGGTGGGAACATGGCCATTTTTTGTGTACCACTTTAAAATGTTAAAACTCCTACAATAAATGCAGAATATAACAATGAGTAATATTTTCATGCAAACCAAAGATATTCCTTAGAGGTAAATGGATTTCTGTTTGAGAAATTTAGCTCCAAGAAGTGCATTGCATGATGGTACATGCATGATGATGCATGATGGGTAAATGCACTTTGTGTAAGCACACTTTGAATATATTTGGATGAAGCACAATCATGGTGCACTTAGAAAAAGTATACTTCCAATATGTTAAAGTGATTTACTTTAAAGCGCACTATAGAAAATCACACTTCGAAGTCACTTGGGTGAAGTATAATCAAAGTGCACTTCAAAAAAGTGCAATTGCAATATGTTATTTTAAAATACACTTTTAGTAAGTTCACTATTAGAACACTATTAGTATATTCCTCTAAATACACTTTAGCCAAACATCTTCTAAGTGCACTTTATGTATGGTTCGCAAAGTGTACTTTCTTTGAGAGCAACTTAATTACATCTAATTTTAAGTACACTTTAAATAAGCATATTGTAAACATACTTTTTCTTAGCACAAAAAGTGTGAGTGCGCTTTTAACATGCTAAGTACACTTCAGTCGTGCTTTTATTGTACTAATTTGAACCACTTTTTCACCTGGGTTCTCACATCCGTTTCATCTTGCTGGCTTCGGGTGTCATATAGCTCAGCTCTTTGTTTTATGACCAGACATTTCCCTGCACTCGGTGTGTGAGTGTTCACCTGTGAACTGCACCTTTATGTAACGAATAACCAGTGAGGCCCTTGCTCGTTTTTGAGTCATGGTGCACTGTCTGTTCTATCACTTGGTCACAACCAGTGCATGTGAAGCCATGTAGCTGTTGTCTTTGTACCACAAAATCTCCTGATTGAAGCTGATAGCTTGCAGTTGGATGAGTGTTCTCCAAATTAGCCATCTCCACCAAGTGGGCTGTCAGGTAGCGAGCATAATTTATCCTGTCATACGAGAAAAACCATGGCATGATGCAACGCACACTTTAGAGGTTGCCTCTCTGATGAAGAGAAGGAGGTCATCCACCGTTTGAATGTACGAGTTCCAAAATGTAAATATTTTGTTTGTACTGTTGTCTTTAATGTTAACTGTTGTATTCTCTCAAAAGTTTTGTGAATTTTTCAGACATGACCAATGCATCGAAATCAGCACCAGGGAAAGTGGTCTCCAGATCAATGGCGAGCTTCATTGCTGCTTCTCGACTATCCTGTGGCAGTTGGTCCAGATATCCTTGCCATTGCGGTCTTTGGAGATCTTCACACATTAACTTGTGAGTATGAATAATGCAATTGTACTGATATCCAGTTAAAATGCCCTCCCTAGCTGCTTCCACAACCTCAGCTTCAGTGATGATGTCTTGAAATCCTGCATCCCCAAAACGCTTCCCAATGCAGGACAGGTATGCCATACTTGTGTAAAATTCCCCCATTCTAAGGAATTAATATGCTCCATGATGGGGTGTTTACCCACCTGATTTCTTGGGTTTTTGCATATATGGCCTGATCCATGACCAACACAATCTCTGTCAACTCTAGCTTGTCTGCTATTTCTACTAAGCGAGTATGGAGTGCACTGTGTTGAGGTTTGTTAGGTTGGCGTCAATGACGGGCAGATAACCAATCTTTGACTGTGGTGGATCAGATCCAGCCAGTCCCAACCAGGCAAGGCATGATCAATTATTGATGTCTTCAAGAAGAAGTAGGCGTTGTCAAGTAGGAGAGCATGGATCTCTGCTCCACTGTATTTGTCATGGCCAAGTTCAACCTTTTCTCCAAAAGCTTTTGGTTTGACTTTTTGTGCTCTTGTGTAGACAATAGGCTCAGACGACTTTGTTGGCAACGGTTGATGTTGACAAACCACATCAGCGAGAGGTTGTTGTCACGATGTGCTGTGGGTTAAACACAGCACATTTAAAGTTGGCCACAAATATGCACGAGACGATGAGCTTGCACCAGCTTGATCTACTAACACACCATGGGTCTTTCTCAAATGCAAGGCCAGTGTCCTTCCAAGTGTATCAGCCTAATTAGTCACGCCCAGTGATTGGATACTTTTTGGTGAACTCTACAGAATATCCAATCACTGGGTATGACTAATAAAGGGTATCCAATCACTGGGCGTGCCTAATTAGGCTGATACACTTGGAAGGACACTGGCCTTGCATTTGAGAAAGACACCATGTGTGAGGTGTGGGGGGACAGGTGGAGAGGAGGAGCTGAAGTGGGGAGCAGTGCAAACTTGTGTATGGGTGTGAGACAAGACTCATATACACACGTGAGTGAGTTGTTGACCAACCAGTTCATGGGAGGGTGACCTCGGAGGCGGTCTGCAGACGAGCATCGACGGGGATAAGCAACTGCAGGGGCAAGCCCAAGCTATAAGGTTGTATAGCTCTGTCGGTATCATGCTATGTTCCCCGGGTCCTATGTTCCCCAGGTCCTATGTTCCCCTTTCTTTGTATGCAAACGGGGAACATAGGACCCTTTTTCAAAAAAAGGGCTCTATGTCCCTGCATTGTATGTTTCCAAGTTTTCAAATTGTGCCCTTCCCAAAACAATCCCTAAACCTAACCTGTCGTAATGCAATGTTTCTGAGTTTTTAATTTGTGCCCTGACCAAAACTATCCCTAAACCTAACCTGTCAGAGGTGCAACAACCTGCGCTTTGCCATGCGGCAGCAGTCTACTTGGAAGCAGTGGGGAACATAGAATCCTTTTTTTTTTTTTTTTTTTAAAGGGTCATAAGTTCCCCGGATTGTATGTTTCCGAGTTTTCAAATTGTGCCCTACCCAAAACCATCCCGAAACCTAACCTGTCATAATGCAATGTTTCTGAGTTTTCAATTTGCGCCCTGACCAAAACTATCCCTAAACCTAACCTGTCACAGTTGCAACAGCAACCTTCACTTTGCCATGTGGCAGCAGTCTACTTTGAAACAGTGAGGAACATAGAACCCTTTTTTGAAAAAAGTGTGATATGTTCCCCGGTAGAGGGGAACATAGGACCCGGGGAAAACAGGGATGACCCCGCTCAAGGCTGTACCCATGTTGAGGTCCTGGGCTGTGGGTGGCCACGTCATTTTAGCAGTAGCCTTGTATTTGACTTGTATTGTGTCTTTTAAAGACATGGGCTGCGTTCCAATATGCGACCTTGCTTCCTCCACTTGTGCTTGTGGCCTCTTACCAGGAAGTAATATGTCATGATGACATCACTGACAACAGCATTATATTTCAATATCTTGCAAAAGCTCAATTGTAGAGTCTTTTTCTCATTTGCAATTGGGATGGTGAATGAAAAACACTCCCCCAAAAGTTGTTGTGGCTAGGCTGACAGCTGGGAAACTTTATTGTTTTCTCCACAGAGGAGGGGCCAGGAGGCGGGGCAAGGCCACAAGCACAAGTGGAGGAAGCAAGGTCACATATTGGAATGCACTCATGACTGCATAATAGAGAACTCTGTGCTTTTGCTCCTTTGTTATATGGCGGGGTTGGTCATTATCCGTGTCCTCATCACTTTGTCCACATCACTATTTTGTGTTTTTTTCCGACCGGTAACAGTCGTGCACTGGGGTTTGTTTGCCTGTGGGTGATTTCGCAGTGGGCTACCCGCTGATGCCTGTGGTGTTTCCGCCACTGTGGCTGCTGTTTTTGTTGTCTTTTTTTTCTTGAGTGCTGATTATCCTCCGACTGTTACACGTTGTCTATATTTTAAGTTTGGTAGACTGTGGGTGTTTACGGCCACTACGGCTACTGCTTCAGTGCGTGAGTGTTCCCGCTTCGTTTCTCTGTTTCACATTTTTTGTGGACTATCAGCAACTTCCCAGCGTCGCCTCCCTAAGTTTTTTCTCTGGCCGGGGGTGTTTGCACCTCTGCTACAGTGACTACTGTTTGAGAGTGGGCCTGAAAATGTGGGTCCCGCTGTGCTGTCCCCGGCTCTGGCGGCCTCTGAGGAGGATGTCATCTCGACCAGGGGTTCTGAGAGTCTGGCTGTAATGAAGGAGACGGTCGGTCTACCAGTACCAGTGGTGACAACAAGGACCCTGCCTCTGGCCAGAGCTCCCCAAGGGGCTCTGTGAGGGCTCAGGGGTCGGTGGTGACGCCCACCCTGAAGATGGCCCTTCAGGTGGGGCTAGATGTGGCGTCTGCGGAGCCGTCCTCCCAAAGTGCATTATTTTTACAGTCGCCCATCGCCCTGGCAGCACTTAGTGTGCCCCTGTCGGACCCTATGGGGAGGAACTGCAGAGATGCTGGGCTGATCCTAGGCGTTATACACACAGGACCAGTGACGACCCAACGTTGGACAGTATGCAGGGAGCCGCTGCCTATGGCCAAGCTGTACCTCGTGGTGTTCGAGGTCACTCTGCACAAAGTATGTCTATGTCATGGGAGGAGTCCCGCTCCCCGACATCCCGCTCACCCGCTGCATTGTGGACAGCGGCATGTATATTTGGCCACGGAGCTTGCTTTCTGAGAATGTGTCATTCCACAACATTTATCTTTGGTGTGAAGTAGTCGTGCCGTTAGCGCCGTGGCTAGTGTAGTCCCTGTATCAGGCAAAATGTAGAAGATCTGTTGGCCTTTGGTGCCCAGACAATGAAGTAAAATAACTTTTTGCCTTGCCTCAGTCCATTTTGTCCTTCCACATCGATGACCAGGCAGTAGTTGATTAACATGTTCTCCCATGTCTTGAAAGGACTGCCGGGCTCCCCCTGTGCGGGAATGAAAAACTTGGTGGAGGCATTGTTGTAGCCATCGTAAAAATATGCAAAAGTCAGCAGGTTGACCGAAAAGTATGGAAACGCATGAGTAAGTTCCTTGTCACCAATTTGTTAAGTTGTAAGGTAGTAAGGACATATGACTCATTTGCACATTTTTTATGTTTATCCAAGAATGTCAGGAGTCGCAGCATGTCTGCACAGAGGGTTTGCATCACTGCATCATTTACTTCCTCTATATAATCTGTACATTACAGTAATCAACCCAAAAGAGGCATCGGTGCCACCTAGTGGCGTGGCAATATGCCGATTCAACACATTTTCTATTAGGGGGGTTTAGCTGAACCTGTAGGTATATTTGGGGACAGCCAGGGCTCTAAATGATTTGTGTTTTCATCACCAGTCTAGTAGGCTAGATGCTTATCTTACTTGTCAAAGACCCCCACTAATGGGTCAAAGTGGCAAGTAAGCCAAACTGGATTTTCACCAGCATTTGGCCAGTTGATTGGTGTTAATTTACAGCCATGTAGCCTATAGGGAGTATTGTGATGGTTGGGCAAAGTTTGGGAACGCTTTTGATGGTCTACCGTAGGTTGATATTGAATATAAGATTTAGGACTTATGTTATTAACGACACCCCATATGATCTAAGGCAACTAAGCAGAAAACCAACTCTTGTAAGGGGGGTTCTTTTTGCCTGGACGACGAACACCGCGAGGAGGCGTGGCGCACACTCTGTGCGTCCTTTGCGTGACTCACGTAGTTCACAGAATCTCTGCGTCTTTCTGGGGATAGAACCGAGCGGGGGGCTGGCTGCCTGGTGGCTCTTACTTCAGATCGCATTTTTGCCAATTGTGATTGGGGATTAACATAGGGTTACAGTTTCCAGCCAAATCTGCCGTGATGTGGTAAGGCATTTCGCACGTTTTCCAGGTTTATGTAATGCACATTCACCTTTGGTTTAAAATGGATAATCCTTATCTAACAAATGGATATCTAAAATCCCTTCTTTTGGCTGCAAATACGTGAACTTTCACAAACCGAGTTCTCAGCAGGCTACACTAACGAAAATGGCTGCACATTATCAGTCGCTTGGTATTTGTCAACTATCATCCTTGCCTTCCTCAACCTCATTTGATTCCGTCCATGCCGATATCCCAGCCGTGGGGAAATAAGGAATGGAGTTTGAAATTCCCATCACGCCGCATGTACAGCAAACCACCCGTAAAAGATTTGACCGTCACCCACACCCTGGAAATAATTTCAGCTTGTAGCAGCTACAACATTGTCGACAACGCGTTTGTGATTTTGGGTAGCTTCGAAATTGTTGACAGTCAATGAACCAGTTTCTTCTAATTGTAGACCCCCCTTTCGTTGTTGGTGACGTGATGTGAATCAAAGTTTATCCACCATGGTTATGTCGTACAAAAGCATCTTGAAATGAAATGATAATCCACTGTTTGTACCTGAAGGTCTATAAAGAATAGGTAAAAGAAACAACTCTACAGACGAGAAACGTTTTTCACATGAGTTTACAATGATGATGAACAGTCAGCCGGCGCGTAAAAAAGGGATGAAAAAAGATAGGCCTAGTTCTACGTCTTTAGAAGTGCGATCCATTAAACTCGAGTGCATAGGAGTTGGTGTTACGCATCTGTCTTTCAAAACGCACAATCAGCAGGATATCGCTCTATACAAACTAGGCTAACCAACGAAACAATTCAGACAAAAATACACACGAAACGTACGGGTCTGGAGCATCCATAACGGTTTAGTCGATAGGGAAGGCTTCTGCTGACCAAAACGCTGATTAGATGGGAGACCAATTTGTCCTAAGAAGTCGACAAAGAGCAGGGCCTATATAGGCTACCTGCAAGGAATCTGTGAAGAAAACGCACAGTTATCTGAACCATAACTTTCCATAGATGAACAAGAAAGTAACGGAGTGTTGTTTTCACGATTTTCCTTAGTTGTGGCAGCGTTGTTGTCATTATTTGGCAGCCAGGGGTGGTAATATCATAGGCACAAATCTGTGAGAAATCTTCCATTCAAGTTACTATCAGGCAAATCGTTGTAGATCATGAATTGATTCGTGTAGGCCTATCTCGAATTGACTTGGCCTGTAATCACATAGGCCTAAACTTTCAAAGCCAAACAAAACTCTGAAGGTATGATGCTCACCATTCCAGGTAGGCCTACACTGTGAAAGATTTGTAGTTGTTTATTTCCAGAATTCATGCTACCCATTCACTAATGTTACCTTTTACATGATTACTTACCACCACCATCAAATTCTAAGTAGGCCTACTCATTATGACTGGAAAAATTGCATTTTTCATACAAGAAAAGGGGGATCTTCCCCATGGTCCGACATTTTGAATTTCCAGAAATAGCCATTTTTAGCTGCAAATGACTGTACTTGGGCCATACTATAAAATATTAATTTATTACTTTGTAAACTTTCATGAAAAGATCAAATTTGGCAATAGGCAGCACAATTTCAATGAGCAGCATAGTTGTACCTTTTGTGACCATTTCCTGCACAGTGTACCTTTAACACAAACTATACTTTCTTAGTAGGCTATGACAACATGTCTTAGGCCTATATAGTATGATACAGAATATCGTCTCATAGACAACAAGGTTGTTGTTTGGCTTCTCTGGTCACTTTGGTCTCAGGTTCGGATAGGCCTGTAATATGAACGCAAATGTATTAGGCCTAGATGAAAGATGACTCATTTGGGATATTTTTTTGTTTTTGTTTTGAATTTTAAGTGCATTGTTTTATTTCCATCTGCTTGATGGATTGTTTCTTTATCATACCCCTCCACCCCCTGTGTAGTCACATTTTCTGAAGACTGAGGAAATAGTTGCTTGCGTGACTGGTCATTTCAGTGTCTCTACACTAAGAACAATCTGAGAAAAACAGACTCATTTGGAAATGTCAGGTTCTCTGGGGTCGACAACACACATTTGTTCTCCAGAGTTAGTGGTCAGATGTTGCTGTGTTAATTTCAACACTGTTTTGAGTAGGTAGCCTATGGGCTGTCCCATTTCATATTTCCTGGTGAGTTCAATTCAACAGTATGGAATGGGACCATATGTGGTCAGTAAAGAGTTGAATTAAAACTGCAAAATGTATACTGTGTATGTGCATACAGTATGACTTGGCATGTATGCAGGTTTTGCTTGTTGTTTTCCCTGGGCCAGACAACAAGAAAGTCTCTCCCCCCCCTATAAAGATTCAGGATAAAACGTATAACGATTCAGAATGCAGTTGTTAAGTGTGATTTTGATGTAATGTTTGTAAGGAAATGGAAATGTTGATGCCTGGCCTCCAGGGCCCCCTTGACTCTTGGGCCCCTGTGCCGGTTACCCGGTTGGCCAGTGCAGTGAACCGTCCCTGTTGGCATGTTTGGATTTACTTGTTGTTGTTTGTACTGTGGGTTCCCTGGGAAGATTGCTGTGGCCACAGTCCTGTGTGCTGTGATATACTGACACATTTTAAAGAGTTTTCCTAGATGCCTGTTCTGTGGGGAAACCCTACTTCCTGATCTTGTCCCAAGACGCTTCTGCATAGCACAGTAACCTCTTTCTCCACTGCCTCTCTTTCTCCACTGCCTCTCTTTCTCCACTGCCTCTCTTTCTCCACTGCCTCTCTTTCTCCACTGCCTCTCTTTCTCCACTGCCTCTCTTTCTCCACTGCCTCTCTTTCTCCACTGCCTCTCTTTCTCCACTGCCTCTTAACCCTTTGAAATAGTCCAGCCTTAATTAAAGGCTGATGTTTGTAGGTTAGATTGAAATGGAGGAAAGGGGCCTCCTCCACCGTTTCAACCATCAGTTTTGAAGTATCTGTAAGTAATGCAATGGAGTAAGGGGGATTACAGCGATATTGGATAAACAAGTCTTTTGTAGTTTAATCTTTTGGATTAACTAATGTTTCTGGCATACAACTGAACCTTTTCTATTTTTCTTTAATCAAAATTGTGTAAGCCTCAAATTTTCGTATCACCACTATCATTTTCAACTAATCATATGAGCTTCAATTGTCCATTTCGATAATCATGAAACTTTCATCCTTCCAACTTCTCTTTCAGGCACCATCCTGAACCATGTGATCAGGGACATACCCCTGTACTGAATTTCTTTTTCACCCCTGCTCTGTCGGGTATCATATTGTCCCCTTTCAGCCTGAGTCTGCACAAAGGGGGAGTCGTCTTACACATTGGACCTTTACCGCACTAAAACACTGTGGTCTAAGGCAGGACAGCATGGCCGAAAATATGCACTGCTGTTCATACAGTAATGTTTTACAAATTATAATCTTTGCTCTGAAAATTTTATAAAAATTATACCTCTGGTAAGCTTACGTGAACGGATTATGATGAGAACCTGACACAATCCCGAGGATCAGTTTTGTTTTTTCCACAAATCATAAATCATAACAACTGGCTTAAATATGCATAGTGAGCCTACCTCCACTGTCATTTGTGAGTTACTGAGGAAAAGGGCAAGATCATTCAATGTTAATTCAACAGAAAAATGAACAGGTGTCCCCTGAAGCCAATTTTACAGGTAGAACAGGGTACTCATTTTGTTATTTTGCAAAGTATAAGATTACTTTTCGGCAAAGTTCACAAAGCTTATAGCTAAAGAACTATGTACAATATACAACAAGGATCTGATGTAGGGCAAGATAAAGAAGTCTGAACATGGTCGCTCAGTGCTGCCAATAACTTTTTGTGAAAAAAGTATCCACAGCACAGACATTTGATTTGAATTTTGGATATGTTCTTCTATTGTAAGTGTTTCTCATCGAGGGATCTACAGTCCCTCAGGCGGCGTTGGGGAGCCCTAGGGGGGCGTTGAGAAGGACATAGTTGAGAGGGGGGGGGATGATCAGTTGCCAATAAGGGGCATTAGTAGTCTTTTATTTTTTAATACTAAGGGGGTGTTGGTAGGCGTATGATGAAGTCAAGGGTGGCATTGGCATGATGAGGTCCATAGGCATGCATAAATAGGGACGAGGTGGTGCTAAAGCACCTGCCCCTTTGCCCTCCAGAACAAAAAGTGCGCTTTTTGAAAGTTATTTTTTGTTGTTTTACTCCATAATGAATTGTGGTCTTTGTTGACATAATGATCTAGAAAGGCTTGACAAGGAAAAGTGTGTGATAATAATGCCTCAATATAATTCCTATATAGCCTTGTAAGGCAGCCATAAATTCCACATTCCCCAGCACCTGCCTCCCAAAATGTCTGTGCACGCCAGTGATGAGGTCAATGGTCACTTGTTCAAAAAAGGCAGAGAACCACTGTACCATTGGATGTATTTGCCATCGCATAGATTTTTTTTTCCTTTTTCAGACAAAGCTGAGTGCTCCAGGGGGGGCTATACTGTAGACCAGGGCTATTCAATCAGAATTTCATTTGGACCACATTTCAAAACCAAGAACTTGAATCGGGCTGCACATTTTCAGCCATCTCTAATGCGGTAATGACAGTAGTCTAAAATCAGGTCTTAAAAATATTCTTGGCTTCAAAAGGGAGTCCCCAATGGGAACTATTGATCTAATCTAAGGATTGATGGATAGACTTTTATCGTCCCCAAGGGGAAATTCGTTCTCACCACCAAAAGGAAGTGCGCTAATTTCTCCTGGACCCTCCTGTTTTTTGTTTGTTTTTTTGCATGGGCAGACTCCTACCAGGTACGTGAGGGGCCCCTCGGGGAAGGGGTGTGGAAGGGAGGGATCAGGCCTCTTGGGACCTGTCAACCTCAGGGCCTGGGCCTGGTTGGGCCGCCCATTAATCCACCCTTGTGTGCAGCACAAAAACTCTCTTGTCAAGTGGCTTTAGGTACTGTTTTCAAAAACGGCAAATGAGCAAGCATGTACGTATGTGAAAAGGCACTGTTAATTCAACACGTTAAGAGTGCCATGGGACCCAATACAATCTAGATGTCGAATAGTCTCTCTAAGCTGTTTAACATTGGGAAATTTACCACACACTAGCTCGGTGCTAGAAGTGATATTGACAGACTCGGAGAACAGCTGGACGATCAGGAGAAGGCCTGTCAGGAATATTATCTAGATTCTCTAGAAGTCTGATTCAATGCCCTTTCATAATATATAATTTATATAACATACTTGGCAACTGGCATGAAATGATCCCAAATAGCCTGCACTGATGAAAAAATTCCTCAGCAAATCCAGTATGGATGGAAGTTTGTGGGGGACAGTTGAGACTGTTGAGGAGTTGATCTTGAAATGAGAAAGTTGCTGGTTTTAGTCCTGTTGCAGCAATAGGAAGAATGTGGTCTCCCACTCTCACCGCTCTCACTCGCCACTAAAGTGCCCCTGAGAAAGGCACCTAACTCCACATTGCTCCAAGGACTGTAACCAATAGCCTGTACCTAAATAACTAACTTGCTTTGGATAAACATGTCCGCTCAGTGCACTGTAAGGTAATGTCACATTTTGTTAACATTTTACTGAAAGAGGGCAAGAATAGTATACAAATGGAAGTTGTATCCCCAAATGATATTGATCAATACTGATACTGATATTCACCGAGTACTCCTTTTTTGCTGAAATTTGGCTTGGCGTGCGTATAGGGGCCGAAACTTCAGAATTTATTGTGGTATTTAAAGGGAAATTGCTGTGTAATGTGTGTGTATGCACAGTTTTGTAGATGTTGAAGTGATCAGTGATCACTTCACTGGATTCCTATGACGTCTTGTGGTCCTAGACAGCTTTTTTGGGGAAAAGACCTATTGACTAGAGTCCATTTAGGACAAGATTACTCGGTGAAAGCTAAATATTTTAAATGTAAAAAAATGCCCTTAGCAACAACCAAATTATTTCCCATATTGCACCTCACCCGTTGCGTAAGCACAGGCCTTTCTGATGTTACCCCATTCTTAAAATAGACCCCTGCTCTCTTGCAACACAGAATGTCTGAAAGCTGGGGTGAGTTTGAAGATGTAAATTAGTTTACTGAACTTTTGTTTTTCAGATTTTTTTTTTCTACAAAGCTAGTCTGACTAACCTGATCTAACCTGACTAACCACCCTCCCCAACACACACACACACACACACACACACACACACACACACACACACACACACACACACACACACACACACTGAGGATTTAGAAGTGGTTTTGGGGGTTAGCGAATCAGTCAAACACACCCCGTCAGGCTGTGTAGTTTGTGTGCACCTGTTGGCCTTTATGTACATTTTGCCATCTGTGATTTTGATTTTATTGTGTTTCGAGACTTCCTGTCCCGTCTCATAGGGGTCAGAGACCCTCCAACACACCCCCCCCCTCCTGCATGTGAGCTCATGAAGCCTTAATGCCTTTCAGTCAGCAAGTTTATTTTGGGGTCAAGAGACATTCTTCTCCGGCTGCCTAGTTGCCCGTTTTAGCCAGGAGCCAGGAGGCAGGAGGGGAGGGGATTCAGTGGCAGGGTGGTCAGAGCGGTGACAGGATCATCCCCCCCCTCTGTTTCGCCCAGTAGTTCAGAGACACCTTGGAAAAACTACAGTAAGGACACGAGGAAGAATCATTTCAGGAGTTTCTTTTGAAGGCAGCCTTAAACTCCTTGCTGGTGGAGTTTGTTGGACATACTGCCAAGATGACACTTGATGTGTAAGTGTTGCTCTTGAGTGTGGTCATCAAACAATTATTTGGAAATGAATAACTTGTATTTACTGTACGGCTCTCTCTCTTTGTCCTGTCAGGAAATATGTTTTCCTGTAATTACCTGTGGATAGTATGGTTATACCTTTTTGTGTTTTTTCTATGTTTTAAAGGCATTGCCACCTTCTGCATTTTGCTGTTGATTGCGTGTGAACTATTCATGTTCTGTTGTGAATTTAAATGCTTTAACATGTAAAGTAATATCTTTATTAATCTGGCTGTCTAGTCTGCCTCCAAAGACAATCTGTGGAAGGAGGACGTTTTGTGTCTAAAACTCATCCGGTCCATTCGGCTACCTTTTGTTCTTATTATTGTTCTGTTTAATCTCCACGGCATGCCTGTTCTAAGTGCCTGATACTGGGTGACTCTCGCCTTCTCTCTTTCCCACAACACGTATGTTCAAGTAGGGGTGTCGACCACATTTCTTGAAGAAAAATTATTGTGGGTTAAGAAAGTACCAAATATGTAACGTGCATAAGAAACTTAAGGTTGTTTCATTGACTCTTATAGTATATATTCCAAAAAGAAATTTAGCAGTGGAAAGCAATAACTGGGTTAAGCACTGTGTTCTTGTTATGCTTCCATTACATCCGCAGTATTGAGTGTCGGGTCACTTGTGCTGAGACAGTTGGTCTTTGGCCACCTGTTTTCTGTAATCACAGCGTTTCAGGGTCACCTGTTTTGAAGCTGTATCTGATGACAGGTTTAAAGAATGTGGGTCATCCCTCGGAACAGTTTTAGGCAATTTGTCTCAGAGACAGGCCAGGCGACAACCCCATTGGCCTGTAATATAGTATGGTCTGTTATGGGAAGCAAGACATTTGTCACTTTTTATTACCAGTTATGATTTAGAAATGTTTAATTTGATTTTAACTGGTTTTCTCAGGCTGGCTTGTGTGAATGAAATAGGCTGTCAAATGACAATGCTCATCGAAATCTGAAATCTAAGGGATGTAAGATTAAGTTATTTGAAATTGATGGTGTGGTGGCAAACACTCAGGGAAGTAGTTGGCGACACAAATTGTAATATTAAGCACCCAAAATTCTGTACGCTGAAACTTTTTGTATTACTGATGAAGGTGATGGTGTGTCCTTGACTTAGAACAGTGTGGTCTGTTGTTATATTTGTAGAGTGCTTCTATTCTTCAGCATGCTGATACCTTAGTACAGCAGTTCTCAAAATGTAGCCCATGATAACATTTATGATGGACCACAATGGCCATCTTATTTATTTATATTTATGATATAAATTAAATACAATTGCAATAAGTAAGTTGACAAATAATAACACCTAACAAGTCTTTGTAAGTAACCTTCTCTTTAAAAAAAAAAAAAACTAAACCGGCAGGGTTTTTTTATTCAAATGTTCCAATGGTCCAAGTTTATTAATATTTATTGTGAATGCTAAACTTAAAATGTGAAATTGATTCTCTTTCTTTATAAACTAGAAAAGCTGTCTTTTTCTTCAGATGGTCTAAGTTTGTGAATGACTATCCAAATTGTGTCTTGAGGGTAGAGAATGCAAGGGATTTTGTGTTCAGATAACATTAAAATGATTACAAATTGCCTATTAATTTATTTTCGTTTTCTGCCCCCGCCCCTTTGGTGGCCCTAAATTGGCCTTCACTCATAAAACACTTTCAGTGTCCCTGGCTTTGAGAAACCTTGTCTTGGTGAGTCTTATAGTGAGTGCTTTATGCTTGTCATTGGCATTGGTGCAGTACAAGAGGAATGACTTGGTACATAGCCCTGGATATTAAACTTTTGCATTATTTCAACCCTTACAATGGCAGTCACTGCGCTGGTCATTAGGGGCAGTGTAACCATTTTAACTGTAAGCGTACAAGTATGGTTTAAGTGTCAAGCGTCATTTCACCAGCTTCACTGGTTTAGTGGCAGACTTAATTTCATGGCCTGCCACCAGGTTTATAAATTAACTTTTTCATCGCTCGCCAATTTGGCTAGTAGACGTAAACTCTTACCAGCTTTTCTTTCCTACTGGAGCTACATGTGTTCTCTAGTCACTTTGTTCCACCAGAACTATTCAGTTATTTGTTCTTTATTTTTCAATCAGTGATCAACTTGATGGACTGGAGTCGTATGCTGGTAAAAAAACCTCTTAATTCTGCCTCTATCGTGATATGGGCACATTAAAGAGCTGTAAAACTGTTCATATATTGAGTAGAACACTTTTGACTTGGCATGAGACTTTCTGTTCTTGCTCCTTGTATATAGTCTTTATGATATGATCCTACGTCAACACTGTTTAAGTAACATGAACACTACTTCATCATAAAGCTCTATTCTGACGATATTTGTCGGTATGTACCAGGGCTTG
This sequence comes from Engraulis encrasicolus, assembly GCF_034702125.1. Taxonomy (NCBI): domain Eukaryota; kingdom Metazoa; phylum Chordata; class Actinopteri; order Clupeiformes; family Engraulidae; genus Engraulis; species Engraulis encrasicolus. Next base: position 1,343,936 of record NC_085874.1, on the reverse strand, counting down.
ACATTAACTTTTTTCTCACTGGCCACAGTGGCTAGTCTGGCCTACAAAGGCAAGGTGCAGTCACTATACCAGTGATATGAACATAGTGTGCTAAATGAAATACAATCTGAATGATCTTTCTTGAACTTGAATATAACACAAGGGGCAAAAGTAGGATATGTATGCTACCGAGATATGCCATACCCAAGAATAAGTTACCTGCCAAAGCGGCTAGTCAGACTGAAACTATTACGAGCCACAGCCAAGTTTTACCCATTTTTGGCTGGTTGGCAGGTGCCAATGTCAAGCCCTGGTATGTTTTTTGATTTGATTTGATTTGAACCTTTATTTTCCTTCTCGGAAATACATTGAGGGTGGCCCTCTTTTTCGATGCAGCCGAGAATTTACAAGTATAAATGTATTAAATAATTAAGTTATCCAGGCAATAACAACATATAAGCTGCATTTAAAAGTATAAAAACACATTAAAAGAATATATGAATAAAAAAAGAATAAAGAAAATAAAATAAATACTCGGACATCACAAATATCACAACACAAACATAGACAGAAAGAGTGTATATAAACATAAAAGAAAATGTTATAGACATAAATAAGCATAGTCAGCACTAAAAAAAAACAAGCTTTCAGCGATGTACGCATGTTCCAGTCCTGGGAGTCTCCAAATGCCCAAGTGCTGCCCATATAGTATTAGTCGAGGTAAACTTTATTATTTCCAACGGAAAATTAAAGTGGTCCACATTGCATGATCTCCTCACAACCTACAGTATAGACTGTTAGACAACACACACACCACGTGCAACACAGATGCTGAGGTGCTGCCCCTATAACACTAGTGTATACTGTGCTGCAATACTGTGTAGCAGTATTCCACACGATGGCCTAGAGGACATTAGGATTCACCCTGTTCCCAAATCAAAATGCAGAATCAGGATTGCAGGTTTTTCCAGAGATGTGACACAGTCAAAATTTAAAGGTAGTAGAGAAGGGAAAAAAAATACTTAAACGCAATAGTTGTTTCAGCAAAAATGTCTGCTTGCATAGACTTACTCATCGATATTGATTCTATAATTATTAGTATGCTTGCCATGCGTCAAGCATACTGTTGTTATTTGACCATTTAAAATGATTATTACTGTATTCTACGCCGCACAACCTTACACAACAGCATGGAATACAACAACCCTCAGAATATGAATTATCATAAATTGAAAAATTAAAAATGTAATATCAAAAAACTTATTTTTAAGATGGCCAGTTCCTTGTCTAAACATAGCCTGCAATGTCATGAACAACACCTGAAATGCTGGTGTTTGGTTCGTATTCATTTCAGAGATAATGGGACTCAAAAATATGGCATCATAGAAATCACCTAGTAATAATATGGTAATACCATAGTAATAGCACATGACGGCATGTCTATCGGAATATGTGAAGGATGGAGATGGTCCATGAGGATGCAGGAAGTTCAGTTTCACCTCAGTGCTCGGCATACATTTCTAAACACATGCTAGCCACTAGTTGCCATCATATACAGCTACAACATACCCTTTGATGCTTGAACATTTAGAAAATTCCTTTGCTGAGCTTATTCTTTCAACCCTGCCTTCTCTGAATACTCCAGCATTTGTCAGGAGTTTTTGATAACCACTCCTTTGGAGACCTACTCCTGTGGCGTAGCTCCAGATGGATGCCCGTGAAGCAAGGCTAGCCAGTCCCATTTGTTTACAGTTAGCAGTCCTACGTTTTCAATTTCCACACAGTCAGTGGTATTTGACAGGTGATCAGGTCTGTTTTCTCAGAATGTCTGTTGAGGGATTCATTGACTAACCCACAATTGCATTTAAATCATCTTCATTCTTGGTATATGTGGCGCTGGACTGTAACTTCTGAATCTAGGTTCCCCATCCCTGGTCTTAATTTTGGCAAATTTCTGCATAACATTTTGTTAGTGATTAACCATCCATGACTAAGGCACCCTGAGCAGCATGGTGCTGTCCTGCTGCACTACTGCCTTTTTTTGTACCCCACATGTTTGGCTGCCCCCTTTAGCCCAGTTGAGTCATAAATGCAATCTTATGTGCACTGCCAGCTGTTTGTCACAACAACGGGATACCAGTATTTCCCTTTTAGTGATTGTAATGGGACCCCTTCAGAGTTTTTTGTTTTGGGCGTGGGGGTGTGGAGGAGAAGGAGGTGTTCTAAAGTTGCATGTGTTATCTTTATCTGTGACATTCTATGAGTGGTATGGTTGGTTTCAAACACACTTAGTCACGTTTTGACTCTCTTGATCATCATGGCTTGGGAATATATAGTGTAATTCATGTGTATATTATTATTTAATCATTATCTGTGTGTAATTTACATGCTGATGCATTCCTGTTGGATGTGCGCGCTACACCTTCCACTACACTTCAGCTTGGGTCCTGAAAAGGCTCAGTTTTATTTTTTTGGTCAGTCTTTCCCACCCCCTAATTATCCACAGGAAGAGAAGCCTATAGAGTGTGGTAGGAGAGATGGTGGTCCATCGGTACATCCGTCGGGGACTCTGCATTCCAACAGCTTAGAAAAGGAACACTGTTTATCAGCCCACCCTCCTCGGTCAAATGCTCTTCATCGACAACACATATGATACCGCTCTTCGGACAGCAGATGAATGCAGGAGAGGAGCGTGGCCAAGAAAAGGAATAGACATATCAGGGAGAAAAAGATGTTGTGTTGAACAGTAATAATACTGTGTGGAGTGAATTTATCTTTCTTGAGGTTGATCCCCCCCCACCCAGGGACAGATTATGACTCCATGGGCCCCTTGGCCAGACAGCAAAAAAGGCCCCCTCTCATGGGTGTTGCTAGTTTCCAAAAAGAGGCAGAGTTTTAGGCCAGATGTTACAGAGAACCTATGTTGTAGGGGGTTTGGGGTGTGTCCCAAGAGAAAATGTGAAAATACAGTTGTTAAAGGTGCAGTATGAATGCAATATGAGATTGGAAATTGGGAAGCTTGGGCTTCAGGGCCCCCTTGGCTCTTGGGCACCTGGGCCTGGGCCCAGTAGGCCCGTGCAGTAATCCATGCTTGCCCCCACCCCACCCCCACCCAACAGCTGCTAGTGTCTGCCTCAGCGCTTGTTGCCAGGTTACCCTTCATCACATTGAGCTCAGGAGGGGGGATGTGGGGGATTCTTCTCTCTCTCTCTCTCTCTCTCTCTCTCTCTCTCTCTCTCTCTCTCTCTCTCTCTCTCTCTCTCTCTCTCTCTCTCTCTCTCTCTCTCTCTCTCTCTCTCTCTCCACCAGCTTGGAGCAACATTGTTGATCTGCGGCAACACTCTTTAAATAATGAAGCGCCGATGCGTTCTCTCGGAAAAGCCAAAAGAGAATGAATCAGCGAACAACATTATTTTGTGTGGGGCGGACTAACTAGCCTCTTTTCATACCTTGCTAACGCCAGTGCTGGAGTGCCATTAGAGTACATCGGTGGAGCCATGCAGCTTCAGTCCGCCTCCAACTGCAAGGTTTCGGGTTTCATTCTAGCGGAGAGATGTACCTTGGCATCCAAGATGGAAATCCATCGGTATGTATGCCAGGAGCTCTCTGCTTGCTGCTGCTGCTGTTGCTGCAGTGTTGGTGAAGCTTTTGTAGGGAGCTGATCTTGAATACAAGAGATGTTGTTCCCTTCTCATCATTAACAGCAACTGTTGAGTGATCGTTGTGAGAAGGTTGGGTCGGCATCAAAGCTTTTCACTGAGCGGAGAGGGTTCGAAGGGCTGCTGTAGAGAAAGGAAAGCTATGTATTATGCACAGGCGTTTTGCATTTTGTCATGTGAACTAGCCTCCGACTGCACAAAGGCATGGTTTTTAGGCTGTTTGTTTTAAAACAATTTGAGTAATAATGGAGGATGATTCGTTGGGGATGGGGTGGGCAATGAACATGTTATTTTTATTTGGGTTTAATGTAGGAGATTTTAAAATTAGTTAATTATCTTACTACCAAAATTGAGCAATTTCTTTGAACATTTTGTGGGTTTTGTGTGTGTCGTGAATAATTCATGCTTTTGTCACATTCGCACGTGTGCAGTGTACGTACTACATATCCCAAGAGATGACTCTTTGCATGCTGTTCATTTATGGACATTTCTGTCTTTTTTGCTCATGCATTCACTATTTTACTGCACTGCATTTTACTATAGGTGAGCACCTGTTAATATGTGTAGCATGTGTTAAATTTGAGTGGGTTTCCCCTACTTTGTAGGTGATCTACAAATGTGTGACCATACACTGTTTGAGGTTTATTTTTAGTGTGAATGATGTATCATTGTGTAGAGTATTTGGTATGGTACACATCCTGGTTGCAGAGTGATAGCCTTTGCTCTGTTACCATGCCTCAAGTCTTAGATCATGAATAGTGTTTTCTGGGTTTGTAATGTAACAATGTGGGATTTGATAAAGTGAGTTTGTTATGACCTGTGAATGCCTGTTGAGTTTTCACTGGTGGTGTAGTACAGCGGACAGTTAGAAAATAGAAATGTCACCCCATTATTGACGCCAATTCCGCACTCCTTTTTGAATAATACCTCTCAGAATTGACTGCCAACATTATAGGAACATTATTTCCTACATTATTTGTACAATTCTATGTACTATTTCCACTGATATTTTAGTGATAGCAGTGACTATGCAAGATCATTTATCTACAGGTTGACTAGATGGAACAGTTTTGTTACAGCCTCTTGTTACATGCTGTGCTTGAGAACCTTAAGCCTAAACAGCATCAGCAACAGCAGGTTGAAGATAGGCCTATGACATGATGTTCACAGGTCTCATTCCACTCAGAAGTGCCCAGAACTGTTTAGCCCTGGGCCTAACTCAAAGTAGTACCTCCCGTCCTTATCTTGTGCTAGAAGCCTCTCGCTTGGGTGTCGATTACGAAACGGTAAACTTTTCCCTGCTGTCAACATCTTGATTGCAAACGAGAAATTAACCTTTTTGTATTGTTATATTGAAAAAATCTATCGTCAATGACTGCTTGCCTAGCATCACAAGGCCACAAGCAAAATAAGGGGAGGAGAGGTTCTCGTTGGAATTGGACCCCTTGAGTACCATGTACAATCCCAACACACACCTCAGCCCTAGTCTAGCCTAGCCAAGCACCAGTCCAAAAACTCTGGGCCAGCTGTTCTGGGAGGCCTTCAGTTTTACCAGCCAGTCACTGAACCGAAGGACGAGCGGGAGGGATACACATTTCAAACTTCAACAGAGTTCACTCCTCATTACTGTAATTGTTTTTCAATATCATGACCAAATGTTAGTGATTGAAATCTGAAATGCACATTATATTTTAACCAATAAAGTTTGCCCCTCCATCCTATTATATTTTCCAATTTGGCCGTTCCAGAACATCTGTTCAAGTGAAATTAGTATGAGAGAGTATGGTAAGACCAGGCTACCTGGAACCTGAAAATCCCATGCTGCTCTGCACAAGTTCCTAACTGAAAGACAGCATAGCAACTGCCCTTAGCGAGGGAGTAAGTCAGAGAGCAGAGAGGGACGGAAAAGCTTGACAAACAGAAGCTTGCAGTTTGTTTCAATAGATATTACCATGATTAGCCATGAGATCCGTATATGCCAAATGATCTATTCCTAACGCCCAATCAACAGCCATGGGCAATCGTTAACCACACCTTTCGTACGAGAAATTGCATAGGTAGCCACACAGAGTCTGGTGTTACACAGGCAGAGGGACTTATATGTGTTGGATTAAAAGGTATCATGTTGACATTTCTTCTGTATGTCCTCTAAAGTAAACTTGACCAATAAATCTGTTCAATTCTGCTATTCTGTTACAGCGAGCAGAGCATTTGCCAGGCCAGAGCCGCTGTCATGGTGTATGACGACGCCAATAAGAAGTGGGTGCCTGCAGGAGGTTCGACCGGCTTCAGCAGGGTTCACATTTATCACCACACGGGAAACAATGCCTTCCGGGTGGTGGGTCGCAAAATTCAAGACCATCAGGTGATTAGGGAATGTTGCACTTCGACTCTTAAGACTGTGACCACAGGCCAGGAGGAAGTTATTGTTGACTTGATCAAGACAAGCCCGATGGCATCCAGAGATGTTCTTGACATGTTCAGTTATTGTAATTTCACTGCTCTGACTTTAAAGCAAGTGAACAAATTGAAACAATTTCTGCGTCTCATATCGCACACTTTGGACACTATTTTTAGTGTGTAGGGCGACCACAATGATAAATCCAGGTAAATCCAGTGCACTGAAAGTGCCAACTGTCAAAAATGCAGTGGTTGAACGATGTACACTGCACGCACCAATCGGCCAACGTGTTGCTAACGAAATGGAAGAAACACTGGCCGTGTCTCAAATGCTGCACTTCTGCACTTCGGGCACTGTTTTTCAGTGCCTAGGGCGCTCACGCTGAAATTTTCAGTTGAGCCAGTGCGCTGAAAGTGCCAGGATGATCCCCTAACAATGGTGGAAAAATGCAGTGCTTGAATGATGGACACTGCACGCACTAAACGGCGGCCATGTTGACAATGACACGGAGGAAATGTGGCATTCAGTTCAGTAGAAGAGTTAGTTTGGGGTGAAGGAAATGGAAATACAAGCACCAGACGCTGTGCATTGTAAACAGTAGCCAACTGATATTTTGGCGAGCTAATGCCATGCCCAGCCTTCACTTCCAGCGAGGGCACAGTGCATAGTGCTCAAATTTTTCCATGACACTATACACTAAAGACCTCAGTGCACTGTGTGCACTATGCTCTGACAAAAGTGCGTCATTTGAGACATAGCCTCTGTGTACAGTTCAGTAGTAGAGTTTGGTCAAGAGTGTCTAAATTCTGTAAGTAATGTTGCTGAGATACAAACCTTTTCATACCAAGTCAAACATTGTATGCAAGATAGTTGACATTTGGGGTAAGGGAAATGTAAATACAAGCATGAGAGACAATGTAAATTGTAGCAAACCGATATTTTGCAGAGCTAATGCTATACTCACCTGTTACTTCCAGTGACGGCACAGTGCATAGTGCCCAAACTTTACCACGACACTAAGCACTGAAGACCTCAATGTGTGCACTATGCACTGACCGACAGTTTGCGATACGAGACACAGGAAATGCCCTTTGGGTGGTGGGCCACAACATTCTTTAAGTCTTTAAGCGCTAACGTCATATCTTTTCTATGGACAAGAGAAACTTTCAGAGGTGATTTCTCCGTCTTCTAGTTTAAGGAGATAGGGTACCTCTTTGCAGATTTTGGGCGTACGCTTGTCTGAAAGTCAGTGCTCAGGTTTTAGGAGCCTGTATAGGATAATGTCACATAGGCAAACAGTGGCCTTTTTTAGCATTTTGAGGTCAAAATGGGTTACGGAATATTAATGTGCATTTTTGCTCCCACAAACAGCCACCTTGTTGGTTTAGATTAGAACAAGAAAGTGGCTCATTGTCATGAGGACCAATTTTGCACAAAGTGGAATGTTTCTGTGGAATGGTTCACTTTTCAATTGTCACGGATAACTTCAGCATTGCAGTTTGCAAATACATTAATTGTAGCTTCAATTATTTACATAATCTCCAAAGCAAAGCATGAGTAACACATTAAACCCGGAAAGCATGAGTAACATATTAAACAAACTGTCAATGCGGTGAAGGTTTACGTTAAGTTGCTGCACCTGATTGCGGTATTTAAAATAATCTTGGTTTATAATTTGCGCTATTTTATGCATCTAATGACAAAAGTTAAGTTACTAAACTGTTGGGAAGCTGTGCATTTTTGCACAAAATTTAAACAAATAACCTAGTTGTTATGCAAAGACATTTAATTCCGTGTCTGCATTCCAGTTTAATGAGCATACTGCAGAAGCGATGCAAGCGATCAGAACCTCTCTGATTGGCCGCACTCACCCTGCTACGCAAACGCAACTCTGGTTTAGGCAACTCGGTAGACATATCAACATCTAAATCAGCGTTGTAGTGCATGTTACCACCTGTCAAGGTAACCAGGTTACCACCAGTCAAGAGGTAACCAGGTTCTCTAGGTAATTGGAGCTCTGTTCACAGTACAAGGCCCCTGGTGCCCCAACTCTTTAAAAATCCGGTTTGTATTATCTCACCTGTTAATGGCTCAAAAACCAAAGACCACATTTTAAGTAGATTTTGATAACAATAATAAATTGCATTACATTTAATTGGGGCAGAAATGGGTCTTTTTGTTAATACAGGTTCATCTATCTTTTATTTTTATGTGGTTAGTTATAATTATCACCTGGCTACATTTGAAATGGTACATTTGTATCGTATTTTATTGCATTGTATATTTGATATTGTATGCTATGACGTATGTATCATGTTAATGGAAAAGGGCTTCCGAACATAAAATAAATGAAGGCAATATAAGGAAGCAAGGACTCACGGAAGTGCTTTTTATATTCCCACAATACTGTGTTAAAGCAATACTGTCCAATTTTGGGAATAAGCCCATTTTCCATCTCTCCTTGAGTTAAATAAATGATTTTTACCTCTGTTCCGTTAATCCAGCCGCTCCCTGTGTCTGGCGGCGCAGCTTGTTAGCATGTTTCCTCGCAACTGCTGGAATCCGGACATGAACACTTAGACTGGAATCCTATACAATGTTTAACTTTGGTGCTATCGGGCTACCGGGGTGTCCATTCCATGGAATTCTGTGAGATCATGTTGTGCATTTCCAGTCACACCAGTTAACATTTCCCTTGAGTCTCACACCACTCTCTGTGTGTCCTTTTACTTTGTGCTTTTGCAGGTGGTAATAAACTGTGCCATTCCCAAGGGGCTAAAATATAACCAGGCCACACAGACCTTCCACCAGTGGCGGGATGCGCGGCAAGTGTATGGCCTCAACTTTGGAAGCAAGGAGGACGCCAACGTGTTCGCCAGTGCCATGATGCACGCCCTGGAGGTCTTGAACTCTCAGGATTCCGGTGAGCGAAACGATACCAAAATCAGTCAAATGGAGCAATAGAAATAGGATTTGTATTATCATACGTAAATGTCATTCAGTGTGCCAAAGCAGGGATTAAAGTTTTCCGTCGCTACGACGGAATTCCGTCAACTGGATTTTCGTTTGGACGGATTTCCGTCCGTATAATTTATGTCAATTAATTTACAATTTTTACTTTCCAACTGAACTCAAATCGAGAGCACTCCTGGTCATGAGAAGGGGACGAGAGGTGTGTTTGGTGTAGGCCTAGGCCTACGGATGTAGAATATGTGATACAACATTCACTCATCAGTAGCCTAGTTTTGGGTCATCCCCTGTTCTTCCGTGTTCCAAAAAAAAGTACACGAGCGGTCAACAATTCTGTGGCAGCGCAACGCGAGAGATAAAAAAAAAAAGAAATAGCCAAAATTGTTGCTGATGGCAGAAAATCAAATAATTGTAATACAATGTATAAAGTGCAGTGACGTTTCCATATCATTGCACCTGCCGTGGCAGATATTTAGAAAAAAAAATGAATAGTTTACTTCGACTGCGTATGATGTCCTTTTCATGAAGGGTTTGCCTTTTAAGCATTGTGACTCTTACTAGCATTATTCATAGCCCCAATGGGACGACTATGGCAGCTAACTAGGATAGCCTACCATGCGTTTCATCCTCAAAGTTTAGCGCGTTTGACTGGCTGCGTGTAGAGCTAGTTGTCTTTTTGACAACGGATAATTCACAGTCTCATCTGTACTCATAGCAGATTAACTTTGTTGTTGCCGATATATATATATATAAATAGAAATAGAAATAAGTTAAAAATGGGTTGCATTTGGGTCAAGGATATAGCTATCCCTGGCAGAGCCAATTTATGCCACGTCTTGTTCTGGGAAGCAGTGTTCTGAACTTCTGATGGGTGGACTCATGGTCGACAAATGCCGTTTCGACGTTTGTTTCACTGTGACGCTATTTCTGCTAACTGGAATAGTGTGCAGCAGCAACAGTTGTGTGCGCGCTTGTTTTTGAGTGGCTCAACGTCTGTGCCCATCTTCTCGGACTATGCGTTTCGTGAGTTCAGTTAGCCTTTTTGCGCACTGCGCACTCAGGAGTGATGGGTGGGTGATTTGCCTTGATTCGAGTGGAAAGCTGCGCGACAAGCTTGGGAAAGTGTGTTACTTTTGTAAACGATAGACGTATGTCTGTGACTGTCGTGTCTGCTGCGTCCTGTCAGCTTGTAGAACACGTGCGCATAGGAAGAATCGGGGACGTTTTTTTAAATCAATGGTAAGCGTGTGCTTGGCACCGCACATCGAGAAGCAAAAAAGTAGCCAGTAGTTTTCAAAACGGTAGAACAGAGGTACACATACCGCACCCTGTTTGTGAACGTCAACAAGTTATTTGTAACAGGATGAATACTGAAAAAGGCCGAAGGGTGAAAAACATACAAATAATTAAAGCTAGTTTTCTCCCTCTGATTGCTATGATCAGGGCTTTTTAAATGTCAGAAATACAACTGCAAGCAATGCGCACCAGTGCTTTCACCAGAACAGTGTTTGCCCATTCTAATGTGAAAGACAAAATATAGCCTACTACTACAACAAAAAAACCCACAATGGGATCACTCACTGTATCAACACATTGCAATTCCAAGTCAATAATTCTGTGAGATCAGCTACCATTTTGAAGCAGCATTCATTGTGAATCCATTCTGCATGATGTTGTGAACAATTCATAAACAATGGGTAGAAATAAGAGGAAATAACCAAAACATGCCCCAAATTTCAGTTCAATCTTTGCAGTCTGATATAGTATCCATTATCCCTGCATTCTCGGCCAGTTCTAGTCAATCTGGTGAGCGGCCTAGGCCTGCCCGCCCTCTTTCCTTTTTTTTGTATTTAGAAATTGGCATCTGTAAACATAGCATTGTAGGCCTACATCTGATTGAGCACATCTGATCTAGTACCTACAGGTACACTCATACTGAGTCTATATAGGTCTACTGAGTGTATAATGAATATTCATTGTTCATGTTTATGTGAAGTGTAAAGATTTATGTTGGTTGAAGTTCTGATTTTGTGGCACTTTTTGGTATTACTGGCGCCCTCAAGACATAGGCCTATTCTGCTCTAGGCGACTGCCCCGTCTGCCTATGCCGCTGGCTCTGGCACCATTCCTTGCATGTATGTTTCGTCATGAGGGCAGAGCCTGGCTACATTGGTTTTCGTAGGGTTACGGAGTGATACTCGATCGGGTGCCTAACCGGTAAAAAAGTTCAGTCAGATTACTTTTTTTTGCTTTAATCCCTGCTAAAGAGAAAAGAAAGAGCGAGAAGAAAGAAATGTAGAAGGTAGAAAGTATTAGAGAGAGTAGATGACTAACTCTGACTAAAGGCTTGCATTTGAGCACACACACGCACGCACGCACACACGCACACACTTGTCATCGTTGGATACTCATGGTCAAGTATGTTTGTCCTCCCTCATGGTCCTTATGAGTCTTCAGATTGGCAAAGAGGGCTATACACACACACACATACACACACAGTGTGCATAGTGCAGTTACCACTGAACATACTTTATTGTAAATTAGAGATTCAACGATGCAGTGTGCCCATGGTTTGGGTCATGATTTAGATCCACGGTTACAATACCAACGTTGTTCGATTTCGCTATGTAGATAAGGGAGTCAGTGGCCAGTGTGGCCATTCAGTTTTTGGGAAACACTAGCTGGACATTAAAGTAATAAGGATATTTGAGAGGAAGCTGTCTAAAAGGGATGTTTTGGTGCTCACCCGGACTGTATCCAAAAAAACAAAAAAGCACAGCTTTCCAAAATCGCGGTAGAATTAAATGTGCACCTCAACTCTCCTGTTTCCACCAAAACAGTCCATCGGGGGCTCCACAGGGTTGATATACACGGCCAGACACCAAAACCTTCCTCTCAGACAGCTTCCTCTTGCGTCCACAGTTAATCCTGTTGGATGTGGTTCATTCTTCTTGGTGGTATGCAGACATTACCTTGGATACCGTGGCTCTTGATACCGTGGCTCTTGATACATCACAAAGACTTGCTGTGCATTGCAATATTTTGAGCTAAACTATGCTCTTACCCTGTTAATTGAATCTTCACACTCTTGCTGGTGCAATAAGCAATTAATGAAGACTGGCCACCAAGGTGGTCCAATTTATCCAGGAAACTTCCCACACCAAAATGACAGGTGTTTCAGTTCCAACTCCTGTATATGGCATCACACCAATCACACGTGAGTGCAACATTTGACCGACAGCAGCCTCCAAACAATCAGAGGCTGCAGATCCTGAAACCCTGCCTTGTCAGAAATGGCTACCACTTTGCTACACAATATAACATTATTTAGGGAGCATACCAAATAATTCCGAGCGACGTGACAATATATTCTCCTAAACGGTGTCATCAAGAGTAATTCGAGCAAGGGAATGAAACCGGCAGTGTTCAATGTTAATGTAAATGTTAAACATCTAGCCACACAGCATTTTGGAATTCTTGTCTGCGTGCACAAACAAGCGTTTGTGAGCATGTGAAATCCATGTATACTCTCTAGATGGTATTACCATATTATTAGTAAGTGGTCTGTATGATGCCATATTTGTGAGTCAAATTCTCTCTGAAATGAATAAAGAACCGAACACCAGCATTTGAGGTGTTGCTAATGACATTGCCGGCTACGTTTGGACAAGGAACTGGCCATTTTAAAATATAGTTTTTTTAGATATTCAATTTTTAATTTTTCAATTTATCATAATTCATATTCTGAGAGTTGTTGTATTCCAAGCTGATTGTGTAATATGTAGAGCCAGAGAAGAGCTTTCAAACAATACCACAGGCATCTTTTTGTGACTAACACTGACTGATATATTCAAGGCTGAATGTATAGTGTCCTACCCTAAAATGTGAACCTTTCCTAGTCTGTTTCTCCCTTAATATTAGTGTCAGATTCAAACCAATGCAGTTCTGGGGTGCTACCTTGCTACTAAAAAGGCACACCAAGTATGATTGAAATCCGGATCGGTCGGGTCCCAAAGCGTCTGATTTCACGTGAAATGACCCTTTTGCAGTATTGTTCCTGTGTATTAATATAACTTCCGTTTAAAATATTAGCAAATTTGATCAACGTTAAAGGGTGGCACAGTATGCTTGAATTTTTGAATGGCAGTGAATAGGCATGTTTAGCAAAATCGGTTAAAAATGTGTTTTTAGACAATTTTGATTACATGAAATTCCTTAGTAGTTTTGATGTAAACATACTTTGCCTCAAAACACACTTTGCACGGATTTTCAAATTCAAAATTTCAAGCCTATTGGGCCACCCTTTTAACATGGATCAAATTTTCTAGAAATTTGCAAGGAAGATATGGTAGTATAAATTAACAGTACTGCAAGAGCAGATCTTAATTTTGCAAAGTGTTCATACTTTTGTTCATTAGAATCATGTCTTTTTGATTAACTCTGTGTGTATGTAATATGTATTTTAACTCATGGTATATTTTCATTCACAGGTCCTACATTGCCTCGACAAAGCCCTCAGGTTCAGAATGGCCCTTCAGCAGAAGATGTGGAGATGCAGAAAAGGTGAATTTTCTGAAGGTTTTTTTTTGTATGACCAACTCACACTTATGTAAAAAAAAAATGTACACATGAATGCAATGATGTCTATATGACAATGGCCAATGGCACAGAGATGGTGTGTTGGCAAGAGCAACATCAAAATGACAACAGCAATCAAATCGGTCTGTCTAAACTACTTTGGTTTTAATGACGTTTTTGGTGTTCAACTGTTAATCAAATGTTAAATTGCATGTTAATTGCAGTATCACATTTTCGTGTTATATTATTTTTTCAAAACAACTAATTACTTCTCATTTTTGATTCACCATTTTATCACAACATGGAATTTGATTGTGACTGCCACATTTGTAGAATGATGGCCATCAGGTCAACACCAAGTCATTTTTGTGGGCTGGTCATTCTATTGTTTTCTAATAACCTTGTTATTCTTGTTAATCTATAACCTTGTTTATATATGCATGTATTCCTCTTTGGGGCTTGGGGGTTCCATGAACTTCCTTCACTAAATGAAACCTGCAGGCCAACTAATAGCAGGCTTACCACTTTCTTTCTGTCAACTTTGCCAGATTTATCACTTAATCATGTTTTTGCAATAACCTTTTGGAATACTCCCTTGATCTCGGCATCCTCTGACGACTCTAGGCAGCTGCAGGAGCTTCAGCGCCAGAAGGAGCAAGAGCGGGAGCGAGAGCGGGAACGCCAGGAGCGTGAGACCGCACTGGAGCGCGAGCGACAGGAGAACGAGCGGCAAGAAAGGGAACGTTTGGAGCGCGAGAGGCTGGAAAGGGAACAGGAGGAGCGGGAGAGGATGGAGCAAGAGCAGCGTCTGGAGCAAGAGCGCCAGGAGCGCGAGCGCCAGGAGAGGGAGCAGCGTGAGCGGCTGGAGAAGGACAAGGCGGAGGCGGAGAAGCAGGAGAGGGAGCAAGAGCACTCCTCCGACAAAGAGCAGGCGGACTGGGAACGAGGCCGACGCGTCTCCAGTGCTGGTGAGTCTTACATACATATACAGGGTATACACAGTTACATGGTGTACATACACCATACATACACTGTATACATATACACTGTATACATACGTATACACGGTTGCATGATATACAATACATACACTATACAACATGTGCATTCTTATTGTAGCACAGTCGGGTCAGCAGTCTAACCCATGACTGTGGTTTTGAGTAATGAACCAGGCTGAGACTTTTTAAAGCCTCAGGACGATTTTACCAGTGTTTAGAGTTAATTCGTTGATTCAGATTATTAGGTTAATAGCTTGTTTAGACAACCTTTTCATGATATGCTAATTTTTTGAGATGGGAATTTTGGGTTTTCATGAGCTGTATGCCAAAATCATCAATATTAAAACAATACAAGACCTGAAATATTTCAGTTGGTGTGCAATGAATCTAAAACATATGAAAGTTTATTTTTTATCATTACATTATGGGGGAAAAAATGAACTTTAACACAATATGCTAATGATTTATGTTATTATGTGGGCAATGTTCAGAATGGGTAAGTTAATGTCATTGCACAGTTACCCAAAGCTAAGGATGGTATGCACCTTTGAACACCATTGGAAGGCTGAAATGCAGATATTTAGAGACTAAGCTGCTTTGGTGCATGAGCTGACTGTGTGTATGATACCTGTGTTTACCAGACTATTTTGATACTGGTCTGTTGCACAATGGTATGAGTGTGTACATGTTTTTGTAGTGTATGTCCACAGTTTATGCTGCCCATTCACAAATGTCATTTTTATTTACAATTTCATTGAGTTTATTATATATATAATATATCAGCATGTTTCTGCCTTTAAGTCTTGGCATGCTTTTGATGTCTAGAATTGAGAGGTGTGCTGCTCAGACCGTGATGGATGTTGTTCTGCTGTAGCTGCTTTCTGTGAATGTGTGTATTTATCTGAATTAGGACAAAAATGAGAGCCTAGGCTATGTTGAGTAAATATCTATGTCTTCTGAACCCCTAAACAAAAAGCACCTCCTATACATGGGTTCTAAATTTTGTTTATAACCTGACTGCACGAACCTAGCTGCGCACAACTCAACCTCTGATTGTTGCATTCCGTTGTCAGTCAAAAAAATTAGCTCACGTGGTTGGCTGCCAGTGTCTTGCCCCTCCTCATAACATCGTGTTGATAAACACTGAGAACTCATGTATTGTATTAGTTGTGAAGGCCCATCCTGAAGGGCATCCCGTTGTCCACCTTTTAATCCATGGTTACAAGGGTGGCGCCATTGCTATTTTGGTAACAGTTTCTAATGTTACGGCAGCCTACCACAACAACTAGCGGACCAGAAATTCTGTGGGAGCACGCGAAACAGACGTGCAATGGGCGGGATATTAAGTTGGATACCACATGTTACAGGGCTGGAGTGGGATCGAGAAATGGTCTGGGTATTTTTGCTCTAGACGGGACCCTCACACAGCCCCCTTGTTTATCTACGACATTATGAATGGTTCAGTCCATGTCTTGTATTACAAAGAGCAATGGGCTGTCCCATCTAAATGGTGTGCCAGTCTCCAAAGGGAAGAAAAAACAACAACAACACAAACAATTGTGACGGCCCTTAAGAACAGAGACAAACTGGGACCTGGGAAAAGAGACAAAACCCGCAATGCTGCTTTGTTTAACTTTTATTTTGACAAGTTACTAGATTCATGAAAGATTTGGTATGAATGGGTCATGAAACAATCATGAAAGCTTTGTGCAGACTTAATAACAGCTGCTATGAATGTGTTATGCAGGAACACGTCAGGTAAAGTGTGTTTTTTAAAGAATAATTTCAGGGTGGCTATAGGCACCTAGTTACCCTCTGTTGGTGTCTCAGCTCCCCATTTGTGGTCTTATCTGAGTTGGTACTTTGTTTATTTGTAATTTAATTCCATGCAACTGATTTTTTTTATTTGGTAACTAGTGCTGCTGCTTGGCCAGGACGCCCTTGTAAAAGAGATTTTTAATCTCAACAGGTCTGGGGTGAGTTTCTCAAAAGAGAAGTTGTTAGCCTGTTTGCAACTTCGGTAGTTGCCAATGGGAAAATGCATTGAAAACAGCAAAGTAACTACTGTAGTTAGCAACTTTGGTTTTGAGAAATTCACCCCTGTTTAGTTAGATAGAAAGTAAATAAATAAAGTTTTATAGTGTTGCTGGTTAGTTTTTCTTCAAATTAAATTCCTCCTAAGTTCAAAACAGCAGTAGTACTAACATGAATGCTAAGCAGAGTAAGTTACTCTTAAGGACACAAGTGCTGGAGAAGTATCATCAAAGCCCCCTAGACCTAGTCATACCTCAAATGCCTCTAAAGATTCTCTAACTTGATAAAGTTGATAACTCAATTATGTTCTGCATGGTATATGTAAATGTAGTTGTCCCACAGGCCACAATTCTTGACATGTTAACCTATGATCTTTTTTCCTTTTCAATGTATAGGTGGTTGTGAATACACTTTAATCGGTGTCTGGTGTATTCCAAAGATACTATTGTAGACTGTGACCATAGCTATGACCTTGTCACATCCATTTTAAAATGTTTGTTGGTACCATTTTAGTATTAGTACTTTTTTGAAAAACTAACCCACAGTACTAATTGTAGTGTTTTCTGTAAGACAAAGAAAAGCACATGCACACACACACACACACACACACACACAAAGGTGTAGCTTGTTGTGCTAGTTGTCTTGCTTCATTGCCCCTTTCTCTCTTTCTTTTTTCTCTCTCTCTGTCTGGTGTGTTTCTCCTCCTCTGCACGATGGCTGCTTATTCCCCCTTTCCTTGTCATGTCACGTGTTGTTATTCAGCATTTGAAAGCACCCTCTACACTCCCCCGGCCCCTGATCACTCCAAAACCACCTGCACCTCCTCGCCTGTCTCGCCCTCCAATCCAAGCTGTCCCGGCTCCTCCGCACCCTTCACCTCCTGTTCCACTCCCCCCACCCCTCCCCTGCGCCACTCGGCCTCCCGTTTCGCCACCTCCCTGGGCTCCGCATTCCACCCAGTCTTGCCACATTATGCCACCGTACCCCGCAAGCAGCCAGCCCTGGCCTCTTCTTCTCCCCATACCACCACCACCACCACCACCACTACGCATTCTCAACCACCCTCCGCCCCTCCTGCCCCCCTGCCAGCCACGCAAAAGTCCACGGTCTGGTCGGCCTCTAACTTCAGCCCGCTGCCCCCGTCGCCCCCGGTGATGATCAGCAGTCCTCCGGGGAAAGCCACGGGCCCACGTCCACTCATTGCCATTCCAGCCCCCAGCCCTCTCATCCAGAAGCCCCCGTCGCCATTGCCCGCCATGCCAAATGGCCAGATAGCGTCACCAAAACGCTGCACGCCCTCGCCAAAGTTCCACGCGCCACCGTCACCGGTGTTGGCCCCGTCCCCACCGCTGGCCTCCTCCACTCCCCCTCCTCCCCCGCTCCCTCCCCCGTCTCCCTGCCTTCCGCCTCCATCCCCCTCTTCCTCCTCCATGCTCCATGCCTCCTCACCTCATGTGTCCTCTCCCTCACCCCTGCCTGCTGTTGTCCCCTCTCCTTCCGCAGCCTCTCCTGCCTCCGCTGAACTCTCTGTAAATTCTGTTGTGCTTGGAGACTCCCGCTCCACTCCTCCTACTACAGACCTGTCGGCTTGTCTGCCTGCTGCTGATGTCCCCTGTCAGCCGGGTAAGGCCCCCCTCCTCTCTTGTCTGCTTCCGCCTCCGTCCGTCCGTCCACCTTTTTAACCCCACTAAATGGAGGAGGTGGGAGCAGAGGGCTCTCCCTTGCTTATGCTTCTCCAGTCTGCGCTGAAATCCATGTGTGTCCAATAGTTTATGTACTGTACATGCATACATGTACTACTCTGTTCCTCTGTGGCAAAACCATGGGATTTTTTCTGCTTTGGTCAGTCCAAAACTTTCCAGTTTTTCTCTCTTTCTTTGTGTTGGTTCTTGATTCTCGATTCATTTTTGGACTGTGTCCTAACCCCTTTGGCATGAAAATGCAGTTGATGACCTTAATGCATCTAAGGATCATTGTGTTTCTAACTTTCATTTTTTCCTTTGCCATGATCAATCAAAACTTTCATATTGTGATCATATCCTGGCTTTTCAATCAACCACAAGGTACCACTGCAATGAGATAGTTAGCTTGGCCAGGTTGAATTGGTCATTACATTTTTGTGTACAGTCACAGGACATGCGAGCAAACATCATGGTCGAGTAATATAAATCAAACCCTGCCTACCCAATGCAAAGGAGTGTGCTCACGTTCGGTCTGCTAAAGAGGAATTGTCCCCGCCTTCTTTTTCCCTTTCTGTGGCGTTGGGTGTTGGCTTGCATAAGATGTGCGCTACCGCCATCTACAACGCAAAGGGAACTTAGAATCTGAATCAGTTCTGCTCCTGTGGGCATAGTTTGTCCGCTAGTGGTACTACTTTGGTTACCATGAATAAATACACACAATAGTTGACACTATTTTCCTTTTTTATTGAGATGAAACAAAATGAATTATATTTGAGAGGTTGATCAGTTCCTTAAGGTGGAATTTGGTCCCGTTCCCTTGATCTCCTCCAAGGGGTAGGCCTGGCCATTTTACTTACTGTGTTTTGGTTATCCTTATGCTGTAGATTCTTGCCAGTGTCCACATGACTGATCATATTCCATGCGTAGGAAGCATTCGGGCACAAAAACATCCATGACCAGTCACTTTTGCATAATCACTGAAGGTGTTTTCTACAACCTGTTGAAACTCTTGGTTATTTTTCAATTTTATATGTTTTAAATTAACATTCAACATCTTACCAAGTCAATAGGTTAGGGTGATGAGATCATAATGGGCCTATTGAATAATAAGAAAATAACAATCTGTCCATGACATACATATATACTTTTTTAACCCTTTGAGGAGTAAGGATTATTCCCCAGTTCTTCTAGAATTTTTATTTGAACATTCCACAAATCCCACAAATCCCCATCCAAACTCGAATCACATATTTGTGATGGTACTGACAAAAAGTTAATTGTGGTGCTGCATTTCATTGCATTTCAGTTTTTTACTTTAGTTTTTGTATATTCTTGCCAAAAGCTTATTTCATGGTAGCAAAGACGAGATGCACCAAGACAGACTAACGCTAAATAAAGGAAGCACGTGGGGTAATCCCCTGCTCAGCCAATGATGGCGTGTCTTCTCGTCATGTCTCATGGCATGCACCTTTATTAGCCTATGTTGACAACTGATGGAAGAGTTGCCAAACAAACACGTTTATTTATGACATAGCTACTAGGCAAATATAGCATTCACATTTGAAGTTACTTACATCCTCCTTTGTTCATTGATTGATGTTTTGTTGTTGTTGTGAGTTTTTTCACTTCCACTGTTTTGAAAGGTAGTAATTGAAATGCACTGCGGGAGATGAATGCCTTTTTATGGCGGCATGCGCTTAGCCAATAAATTTTTTTAAATAATGCATTTGTGCACAAGCTCTCACAGACTGCATAAAATAATGTGATGGGCAACATTTATCTCTTGTCTTTGACATGTATGCAGTAGCAAATATGAGTACTACTCTAGCCTGTAAGGTAGTTACACCATTTTTTTTGTCCCAATTGTGAAATGCTATTGTGATCTTCAAATCTTCCATTTTTCACTCTAGATGGAGCACAGAGCGTTGGAGTACCGACACCCCCTCCTCCTCCACCCCTGCCTCCTGGCTCGAACGTGTCGTCCCCAGTCATTGTCGGACCGCCGCCGCCCCCTCCCCCTCCCCCTCCTCCTCCTCCCCTGCCCCCAATGTTAGCTTCTCCTGGGTCAGCACCCTTCCCTCCCACGCCCCCTACACCTCCTCCTCCCCCACCCCTGCCCAGCAGTCTGTTTGCAGCCTCCTCGCCCACCTCGGAGGACGGTCGGCCCATTTCGGGCTTGGCTGCTGCCCTCGCTGGGGCAAAATTGCGGAAGGTGCCAAGGGTAAGGACATGGCATAGTCATACGGTCTAAGTTGTGTTTCTTAACCTTTTTTTTTAAAGCCCCCCCTGACCTGTGCCCAAGACAAGCAGCGCAATCCAACCCGAACTTCACTGAACGCACGAACGCACTGAAAAATGATTTGAGTGATTAATTGCAGTGATTCTTCCTCAAGACTAACTTTCCAAGGGGACTAAAACATGTTTTAATTTGGTTTTGTATTTGGCCTAATTAAAATGTTCGCAAGCAGAATTTTGGTCAAAACCAACCTCAATGCACAACAAATTCCGCGGACCCCCTGCAATATCTGGCGCAGCACCCCAGGTTAAGAAGCACTGGTCTAAATCACTGTGACTGATTACTGGCATTGACCTGAATGGAAGGTATACGCAGTGCTGCTTAAAAGTATGTGAACCCTCCAGACATGGTCAATGTTTTTGAGTGAAAGAACATTAAAAGAACTTTATTTAACAGACATCCACATCCTTATTTGTAAAGCACCCTTTCCAAATACTGAACTCACACAAAAATGGATTCTTTTCCATTATAATTTTTTTGTAAAAAAAAAAAAAAAAAAAAAAGACTCTTATTACATGGCATTGTTTACAGTGAATTTGGGTGCATTATTCAAGGGCACTTGTAAGGCTGAGATTTGACGTGATTCCTAAACCAACGCCCTAACCATTGTGGGGTCGTATTAGGCTCAGTCATTTCAAATTGGTGTTAAAGTTTGGTTTTCACTTCCAAGTTGAAGTTTAGGGTCTATAGAACAATTTGAGTTCGAGTGTCAAACACACAGATAACAAAATGGCCTGCGGGGGGCGCTCTACAATATATAAACTGCTATAACTTTTGATTATTTAAACCAAATTTAACATATGAGGTATGTATGGATTCAGCATGAAGAGGTGAAACCGGTGAGCTAAGTATTCGGTTACCAGATTAAAGACACACTATGTAATAAACACACTTTTAGCCAATGGACAGCAAAATCCGGGCTTTTTTAAGATAAAGGGTGGAAATGCCCTCAAAGTTGCAATGAAACACAATTTATTGTTACAAGCTATTGTAAATAAAGCCTTGGAATCACTTAAGTTGATTTGTTCAGAATATCCCTGAAGCACACAGATACTTAGGATACCTATACACAAATATGACTGCATAAAGCCTATGTCATACTTAGCACCCAACTTGCAACTTTGAGTTTATGAATTTAGGATCATGAGTAACAGCTTTTTTTCAATCAAGCCATCATTTTATTCACAAAAAAACTTTATATCTAAAAGAAAGTAAATCAATAATAATAATAATGATAATGATAAGGATAATGATGATGATGATATACTATGAGGAACAACAGTTTTTCCGGCATTCAAAAACAAACAGAAGACATATGGCTAACATTTATCCCAATACTCTATAACTATGACAGAGAACAGATACAATAACAGTCAGTGGTCAGTCTTAGAAATTGCATGTGCACTTGCACAGACGTGTGCACTTTAACTCTGCCTTCATGCACTTGCACCAAGATCTGGCAGGTGTATTTGTACAAGTACTAGTACAGCTGCACTTCACCTCTAGTTGGAATACATCTTTGGCAATGGCATCTTTGGTAGTGTAGTCCAAATCTGGGAACTGTCCATTTGTTACCAGATTGGCAGGCATTTCTGGCAAATGCAGATAATAAGATTTTGTATTCCTGTCAACTGTGCTGGTAACAAATGGACAGTTCCCAGATGACAGAGATGTCTTCATAACAGCAGATGATTGTGTCTTCCATGTATGAAATAGTCCTATAGTATTATTCAGTATGCTTGCCAAAGGCCTCTGCCTGCCCCCAGCAAGCATACTANTGTTGTTCGACAGTTTATTATTTAGTATGCTTGCGGGAAAGCATACTAATTGTTCATCGACAGTTTATTATTATTCTACGTTTTTCCATTCACCTCCATTCATTAGTATGGTGGCTTTGAATCGTTGCAGCGTTAGAGATAGAGACACGGTTTGAGTGCCAAAACGAACAGCTCGAAAAGGGCTCAAGGTGGTGTATTTTTCGCTGGCCTACCCCCTTTCATTCGTTCACCAGATTCGTTTTCCTCAGTTTTCTCTCTGTGTTCCCTCTCATTGAAATGAATGGTAGAATGGTCAAGATGATGATGTCACAAACTGTGGCAGTTATAGTAAGAGGTGACCCGTCCTGGGGTTTTTAATAGAATAAAATAAACCACTTCACATTTCGACTAGGTAAAGGCATTGTCATTGGCTCTGAATACAAACTGTGTTAAGATCATTAGCCAAAATGTTTGAGAGAGCAGTTTTAAAATCCCTATGATGTGACCCCATTCACTTAGAAAAAATGTGTGAACAGCTCAGCGCATAGGCCTGAATATGTCCACTTTTTGACTGAACCATTTGGCCTAGAAAAGTGATCTCAGCTTTGACATGAAGAACAGGGTTATCTTATGCCATTTGTGTGTCAATATCATTTGACAACTTGTAAAACTTTTGGAGATAAGGCTGCACATAATACTCAGCTATTGACTGCCAAACTGTCACCTTTAGAATCTTCATTCATACACACACACATGCAGCCTTGTAGAACCTGGACAACCGTGGCCTAATATGCTGCTGTGGCAGTGGCCTACTGGGTATCAGGTCAGAGATTCTTTATGTATATAGAGATATGCCAACATAATAGGCTTCTATGGGCACCTAACGCGACCAGGTTCCGGTCTGCCTAAAGGGCCGTGTCATAATGCTCCTACAATGAATAGAACAGTCCTTAGGTCTGCCTAGGTCTGCCTAAGGGGGGCCATAATAGAACCAGGAAACAATGGGCCAATGGAACCTCTCTCTCTCTACTCTCTCTGATCAGGTGTTGGTCTGTCAGAGGGTTGCAGGTTTGAATCCCAACCTTACCTCTCCCTACCCACCCATTGCTGAAAGGCACCTGAAGCATCTCCATACATGCACGTGCCAGCACACAAACACACACACACACACACACACACACACACACACACACACACACACACACACACACACACACACACACACACACACACACACACACACACAGCTCTATCTCTTTCCCTCGTGTTTCTGTGTGTGTATACGACAGCTCTGTATGTGTGTGTGTGTGTGTGTGTGTGTGTGTGTGTGCAGAAGCCGCAAGCATACTAATAGCATTGTCTCTCCGGAAATGCAGTTTTAATAATAATAATAATAATAATAATAATAATAATAATAATAATAATAATAATAATAATAATAATATTGATTTATTTTCTTCCAGATATATTTTTTTGTGATTTTATGTGTTAATAGAGTATGGCTTGATTGAAAAAAGCTGGTACTCATGATCCTAAATTCATCAACTCAAAGTTGCAAGTTGGGTGCTAAGTATAACATAGGCTTTATGCAGCCATATTTGCGTATAGGTATACTAGGTATCTTTGTGCTTCAGGTATATTCTGAACAAATCAAGTTGAATGATATCCCAGGCTTTATTTACAATAGCTTGTAACAATAAATTATGTTTCATTGCAACTTTGGGGGCATTTCCACCCTTTATCTAAAAAAAAACCCTGAATTGTGCTGTCCATGGGCTAAAAGTGTGTTTATTACATAGTGTGTCTTTAATCTGGTGACCAAATACTTAGCTCACCAGTTTCTCCTCTTAATGCTGAATCCATACATACCTCATATGTTACATTTGGTTAAACTAATCAAAACTTATAGCAGTTTATACATTTTAGAGCGCCCCCTGCAGGCCATTTTGTTATCTGTGTGTTTGACACTCGAACTCAAATTGTTCTATAGACCCTAAACTTCAACTTGGAAGTGAAAACCAAACTTTAACATCAATTTGAAATGACTGAGAAAAAATGCACATGCCTACGACCCCACTATTAAGGATGTACTGTATTTTCATAAGCAAAAAATGTTCAATAATATGCATGACGGTTGCAGGTTCGAATCCCACCCTTACATGTCCCTACACCTCAATCCATTGCTGAGGTGCCGAGCAAGGCACATTAAACCCACAGTGCTCCAGAGACTGTAACCATTACCTTGTAAATAACTAAGTCGCTTTGGATAAAAGTGTCGGATAAGTGCAATCTAATGTAAATGTTATGTAATGAGGTATTGATCAGGGCCGTAATAAAGCACAGACTAGATATGCCTGCAGCCTAGGGGCCCCCACCTGCCACGTGGCCAAATTAGCCAAAAGTGAAAAATTGCAGAATTGTGACAGACTCAGTGTTGAAAAATTAATCTGTCGTACTAAGTACAGTTGGTAGAAATTTTATTGTTAGTTCCTAGCTTGTAATTATGACTCTCTCTATGCAAATTTGTCGCAAAGTTTGTCTTCTGGGGGAGGCCCATAGCAGCCTGTAGCCTAGGGGCTTCAGGCCATCTAAATCCAGCTCTGGTAATAAGGTAATGATCCCCATCAAATAAACTATTTCCAACGTGCCCGATGTGTATTCCCAGGGTGACGAGGTGTCTGGTGCCAGCCTTGGAGGAGCAGTGGCCGCAGTGGGTGGGGCTAAAGCGGACCCCACCAGGGGCAACGGGCCGCTCTCTGGAGGAGGCGGACTGATGGAGGAGATGAGCGCACTGCTGGCTAGACGGTACATTGCTGCCTCTACATGTAGTCTACACCAGGGCTATTCAATTGGAGGCCCGAGGGCCACATGCGGCCCAGGCATGGCCCCCAACTGTAGCAGTACACATTTCTGTTTTGATACTGCAGTACAAAACATGATTTTCTTGCGAATCTCCTGCTTGTCTTGTACATTCATATCAAATGTGGTTAGGTTTTAGGTTAGAGGGACATGTTTAAAAAATTTTGTAGACTACTGATTTGAAGTGCCATTTCCATGTTACTGATGGCTGAAAATGTGCGGCCCAACTGAAGTTTTTGGTTTTGGAATGTGGCCCAGATGAAATTCTAATTGAATAGCCCTGGGCTACACAGTACTGATAAACGTACTGCTAGCTAGACGGTACCAGAACCGTGGAATTCAGAGTTGTGGCAACCGGGGTGCCCGGAAGTAGATTTGCCACTTGCTTCAATGTAGATTGAAACAGTGAACAGAAGAGGCTTTCTATCCATAGACCAACACAGAAGCACTACATAACAAGCCAAAATGAAGGAGAAACGAACTACATTTCTGGGTATTAATTACCAACGAATATATGCACTAGCAATTTGCTGACATTACATAAATAGGCAAATTGAGACCTATTTTAGGATATGGGCTATATTACACCATGCTGTCACTAACAGAGCTGGAAGTGAGTTTAATTCAACTTCATTAATTGAATGTAAAAGAAAAAAAAAACGGGGCGCAGGGTACACAGGAAATAAAATTTGTTCCCATGTTGTAGAAAAAGCAAACATTTAAACATTTTAGTAAGCTTAGTAAGTTTAGTAAATAATAAGTATTTAAGCCTTCAACATTCATGCAGTCATTTTTTTCATATATCTTTTTGACAAAAATTAAATAAATCTATTCATTTTAATACTGCTGACTTGTGCATTTTTATTTTGACAGGAGAAAAATTGCAGAAAAAGGATCATCACCTGAGCCAGAGCAAAGAAGTGTAAGTTTGTTTATGCAGATGGGCCAATCAAGAGTGAAATGTAAACATGTCATGGGATTATTAAAATGTGCAGAATACCTATTTGCCGTATTTTCTGGACATTCACAGTTTGTTCTTACTATGTTATCAGACAGTTTGTTTCTCCCTTTTCTCCTGCTTTCCTTCCTATGACCAAGATTGTTAGGTGACTCAAGTCCATCAGTTAAAAAAAAGTCACTTTTTCACAGAAAGTATTGAGATGTAAATTTTAGTCTCTATCTCAATGCTATCTCATGCATTTCTTACTGATGGTTTCTATTGGCAGTAACAACTTGCCTGCTGCACTTGCGTCTGTTTATTTGAGTGTTACTTCTCACCATTTTTTGTTAACATCTTGGCGCTACACTAAAACTCTGGGGGACATGATGACACTAAACGGACATTTGGCCCTTGTAGTCATGCATCGGCTAGAGCAGGGGTTCTTAACTGAAATAGTCTTGGGACCCACAATTTTCCATGTTCATTACAATGTGACCTGGAGGTTTGTCATGCTGTCTGAATCTTCAAATGCTTCATGCTGTCTAAGTCTTTAAAATAATTATCAAAAACCTATCCATGCATTTGATAATATGCATCAGAATTTGTATACGTAGTATGCTGCCATGCAACATATTCATCCATCAACTAGTGGAAGATTAGTGGAGTGTAAACCATGTTTCACTCTCTCTTTGACATCAGTCATTTATTCAATACAGCATTTTGTGACTGGCAAAAAAGGGTGAATTATTACATTTTTACACCACAGCTCCACGACCCACCCAGGATCCCTCCGCGACCCACCTTTGAGTCCCGACCCACCAGTTAAGAAAAACTGGGCTAGAGCACACTTTGTGTCTGTCCTATTGTTTGCTGCCCAAAAGTGTGTGTGCTGCATCAGTCACTGATGTACTCTACCACAACACCAAAGCGTCATCAAAAAAATCCCCCATTGTTTCAGTGTCCCATCAGTTGTTGACCAAAATGATGAAAAACACCTTTGTGATTTTCTCCCACTCTGCACATCTTCGCTGCACATTTGTTTTTCCCTGAAAACATCATTAGTTAGTTTACAACTCTCTGTGAAGCGTCCTTGGGTGTTTTGAAAGGCGCTATATAAAACGAAAGTATTATTATTATTATTATTATAGAAGTAGACCTGTGTAGAAATTATAGCATAAATACTACAAATTTTATGCTAGAGAAAAGTAAAACGAATAACGTAGAAATAACATTTAGTTTTCAACATTATAAGTATAGTATTCTTTTAATATCTGTATAAATGCTATTGATTGCCCTGTTAATTAGCGAGGGGTGGTACATGTTATACATGCTGTAAGGAACCTAAGCAACTTAAGTATCTTTACAACAGGATGAAGCAGAGACGGCAGCTCCCAAAGTACCTCCTCTATGTAGCACTCCAGGTAAATCAATACATACTGTACGTTTATAAAAACGTAACCAATATGCCATAGAAATGTATACATACACTGTATGTAAGAATTGGAACTATGTAGCACATTTTAAAAGGAATAGCTCTATGTAGAATGAATTTTGTGTTTTCTTTTTTTGACAGAACTAACACGAAAACCTTGGGACAGGACAAACACTATGAATGGCAGCAAATCGCCAGTTATAGGAAGGTAATTGGTTTGGAGATGTTGTCATGACTTTGACTCGCTGTTTTGTTCACTGCCGACACATTGTGGCAGAAAGTGGAATGGCAACACTGACTGGAGAGACTGAAGCGAGTTCTCTCTTTTTTTAACATGGCAACTGTATTGGTCTCTCAAGTTGGTCAGCTTAAGAACAGACATAGAGCTTGTACTATAATAAATAGTTCAAATAAATAGTAAATTGCAAACCACTACAGCATTTTTTGTGTCTTTGCTGTCTTCAGACCGAAGACTACACCCGCGGGATTATACGGCACGAACGGGGTGTTCACAGAAGTTGACTACGACAGATTGAAGCAGGTATGCTCTTTTAAGATGCATGAATACTTTTTTGCATTCCATCTACTTTTCAGTTAAGAGGCTATCCAGCCTGTTAACAGGCTATTTTCATCTGGAGTCGGTGCTTTCCTACACCAATCTGTACAACGGGAAGCATGATAGTACTCTATGCTCTGTCAGAGATGCAATAGATTATTGTTAATAATATTATTATTGCTAAACTTATTTTGTTTTGTTTTTTCTTTTGTTTTTTACTTAAAGGTCCACTGTGTAATATTTTTAGTAATTTATTTCCAGAATTCATGCTGACCATTCACAAATGTTACCTTTTTCATGAATACTTACCCCCACCATCAATTTCCAAGTATTCATTATGACTGGCACTTTTCATACATGAAAAGGGGGATCTTCTCCATAGTCTGCCATTTAGAATTTCCAGAAATAGACATTTTTAGCTGCAAAACTTACTGTACTTTGATCATACTAGTAACTAGAAATGCACTCCGAGAGTGCAGACCTCCGCCAAGGAAGCTGTTTTGATAGACCATTTGACTACTTGAACACTTCCAAACTTGTTGAGTTGAGATGTTGTGTTGTGTTGACTCAAACAATGCTGAAAAACATTGAGAGCCCCGCTGGCTATCTGCTCCCTAGACAATACCTCCAGTATCGTGCTCCAGTTGTCCCGAAGCAAGTATGTGCACTCAGTCGCACGCAGTTGTATGTGCAATTTAAGGCCCACAGCGAGCATATCCCTGGCCTTATGGAGCAGGGCATTAGTGTGCTGCACCCAGTCACCCCTTGCATTGCTGTTTTTGAGTAAAGTAAACAATATGTCTATATGTCAATGTGCTTTATTTACTGCAGGATATTTTAGAAGAAATGAGGAAGGAACTTTCCAGACTTAAAGAAGAGTTAATTGATGGTAAGTCACCATATAGGCTCAGTGTTGGGTTAATTAATCGTTTTAGTTATTATTGTTATTCTACTGTACATTAATAAATCACACGTGCGTGGTGCACGCGCACACAAAAAGCTGCATCAAAAATAATGAGATTCCAATGCTCAGTGTCTTTGAACTTTAATTTGAACACTATTTCCAGAGTGTCTTTGTTCACACAGCGTAGTACTTCTGCATTTTAATGTTCCTTGCATCCTGGCCTCTGCTGCACATCATGACTTAACAAGCACATATAATTGATAGACCGAGTCCTGGTCTTGACTTATAACTTTGAAAAATATTTCCACAACGACAATCAATCTTTTGTACTTTTGTACGATCATACGATTTTTTATGATGTGTGTCAATGAGCGCATGGAATTGCTGTGCTGTACTTTCTCAGATTTTGGTTCCATTTACCAAATATGATTGTTAAATCTCTAAACACAATTTTGATGTGACCAGAGTTTTTGGCAAATTTTGTTGAGAAAGCATGGTCATAGCACTTTGGATATTAAAGTAAAACAAGAATTTCGAATTTGGACCATTCTGGTTATGTTGCAGTAGCTACAGGTTTGTTCTCTAAATAATGCATGTCATTTTTCATAGTGTTATGTTTCAGGTTTCAGATAAACAAACACTTTTAGAGAGAGAAAAAATGAATAATAATGTCAGCAATTCCAGTAATTATTACCTCGTATTTTCTCTTACAAGCCACTACATTCCCCCACCATGCATTGTTTTTGTACATTTTGTAAAATGTTACAATATGGACATCTTTGGCTTATATACCGGTAGAGGTGCAGCCTGTATATGTACAATCATTGTTATCTTCTTTAGTTGGGTGATGGTGATTTATATTTGGGCACATCTAACTGTAATTATAGTAATTTCTGGACTGTAAGTGAATTGATGTTTGATGTTGCGTTGCGATTCATACCCCTTTCCCTTTCCCTTCACAGCAATCCGAGAGGAGCTGGGCAAAACAAATTCTGCGTAGAAAATTCCCCCAAGGCATAACATTTTCATTTGCCTAACGTGTGTAATCTATTATGATGTAATTTGAAAGTGACAAAAAGAAGCAACAGATCTAAACGTTGGGATTTTAACAGCTTGTGATATTGATATCATATTAATGGAAGACTCTGGGAGAGCGGCAAGTGGACTGTGTGGGGGTGTTGAATCTGATGCCTTTGTACACCTCTACTTCCCCTTGGAGCATGGAGCAAGTGTTTTACAGCAAGGGATTTGTCATGTGGAACTGAACAGTGCGGAGGATAACTGGAAATACCTAAGTCACGAGGAAATGACGGTGCATTGACAAGTGAGGTGTTGCTGTTATGCAGACAGCCATCAGGCATTGAGACTAATGAGGTATGAGGCGTACAGTTGGAAATCAGAAGTGACACAACAAGCGGGATACTGACTATGGGTAAAAAAGGAAGAGCTTGGTGGACCAAGTCGGTTAAAATAAAGCCTTGCCATCTTGGGTGATAGTTGACTGGTTGTTAGTTGAGCTGCTAGGACTGGTAAAGCTCGTCTTCCTGAAATAGTATTTTGACATGGATTTAACAATCACTGAAACTCGGGAAAAATAATGAGTTACCTATGTCACAAATCATGGTCATATTAGGTAGCTTCACCACCTCATTATTAAACGATGCCGTGTCTTTACGAGATATTTATGAATGCTCAACATCTGAAGTAATGGATTTGACATTGTAGCTCTTCCCATGTTTCTTATTTGTTTCTTTCTTTCTTTCTTTTGTTTGTTTTTTGATAACTGATGGGATATTTACAAGGGACAATGCCTTTCTACTGTCAATCAGCGTAGCTCTTTAACCAAAATCAAGAGTAATGGGTTCTCAACATAACCACACATCTATGGATAGGGCTCTCGGGAGTTATCTTTTGTATCAGAAAATATCTTTTTTTTAACCTGTCAGAATTAATGCATGTCATATTTTACTTTTTGTGAAGGAGCGGCGTCCATTACGTTCATGTTGTCAGTTCGAAAGCAATAAGTGTAGCATTATTTTGTTCTGTTTTTTCCCTCAGTCTAAACCAAGATAACTTAATCTACTAATATGTATTTTTTATTTTGTTCTCTTTAGTTTCCGAGGAAGCTCATTTCTATAAAGCCCTAATGAAACTACAATGACTAAATCCTATTGTTCTAGCCTCACCTGTGTCAACTGGTAATGCCCTTTCTGAGTACCACATCAGTGCAATGAGATGTAACTGTCAGAGATGTAGGCTGCATGTTTTGTGCCATTTTTGTTCAGTGTCTGTGATTTATTTTTAATTATTATTACTATCTTTATGCATCTATTTTTTTTCACCTTATAAACAGGCACACATACTTTCTGCTTTCAACTGAGCTGTGCTAACAGGAGATGGCAAACTCCTGTTAGAAGTAAAACATGTTCATGTAATATTTACATAAACAATTCTCAGTGATTAAACGAAATACCTGGTGACTGTTATCACTCAGTTACTTGGCCTCTAAGTCACTGGTGTAGGACAGGAAAATAAATACCAATTTTAGGGGTAAACGAGCACATAATCTCAGCAATGCAAATTGCGATATCCTTAATTTTGGTTCAATGCCTTCATTCTTGCTTTTGCAGTGATCAATGTCACGGTCACCCTTGTTTAATGAATCGCATCATCGCATAGGTACTGTAGTGCTCCCTAAAAATGATCAATCTCCGTTGCTGTCCCTTTCCTGAAACAGTATTTTAAATCAAGAAAGTTGTAGGAAGAGTGTTTACAGCATTGATTGCACTTTAATAGGCTTAGGAATTCATCGTGCTACTGCTAGTATTTCAAGACACCATTGCCCTTACTGGTTAGCTCACAAAGGTCTCTCAGCAGTAGTCGTGCTGTTGCATAAACAATTATTGACAGTGTTAGCAGTTAACAAAACTTACAACCCCTTCTTGCACATCAAGATATGTTCAGCAAGAGAACAAAAATATAGAAGAAACTGAGTGTACTTAACTTCAACCATTATAACATTCTTTGATTATTGATATGATTTTACAATCATAGATGATCTTTATGATAAGACGGCACAGCCCGGTGAGGAATGAAGAATGATGTCCAACAGTAGATATATTGATATATTATAGAGATATTATCTCTTCTATTTACTTAGTAGATTCACTCAAAAACTGATATGGGTTGTTTGGGTCACATAAAAGTACCAAAGGAATTTCATGTTTATAAAAAAGTTTTCTGAACCAGTTATTTTCAAAAAAAATATTTCCCCCCCTAAAAAGTATATCTCCTCTGAGCCAACTACGAAATATCATTACAGAAGAACATGTATAGCATTTATTTTGGAAATATTTAAATTCACATAGATTGACACATGAATGGATCTGTGATTTCCCTGGTTTGTGCCTTGTTCTGAAGTTCATGTTCAAAAATGATTTTAAAAATGACTTACCGTATTTCTTTGTCCACACTCACACACACACACAAACACACACACACACACACACACACACACACACACACACACACTCTATCAAATGGATTTTTTGATTTTACATATTTAAAAAATAAATACGTTTTGGTTTGCTTGACTTTTTTTCCATAACTCTGTCTTCCTTATTTAATGTCAGAGAGTGGTTTGAATTGGTTAAAGATTTTGGTATTTGTCCCACATAGTGGCAAGAGTTATTTGGATGGCGTTATTAAATTATGACCATATCGGGAGGACGTGATGTGATGACGTGAGTTTCATGTCAAACTGGAGAACCACTGTTGAATGTTCTT
Organism: Engraulis encrasicolus; assembly: GCF_034702125.1. Classification (NCBI taxonomy): domain Eukaryota; kingdom Metazoa; phylum Chordata; class Actinopteri; order Clupeiformes; family Engraulidae; genus Engraulis; species Engraulis encrasicolus. Next base: position 1,311,105 of record NC_085874.1, on the reverse strand, counting down.
TGGGAAAAAAACTTTTTTTCAGTGTCCTTGCTCTTTATTCTTTTATTAATTGTCTCATTTCACTGTGCTTTTGTTTTATTCTGAATTTTCATACATCTTGAAATTGTTTGAATCAAATAAATTGCAATACACAATCAAAATGGAAAAAAACCTCTTAAAATCTCACTTTGTCTTTAAAGTGTGTGTGAAAACGGTTTGTGGAGGACAGTTAAGGTTTGATTACATTTTTGTTCCACAGTGTGTACTGTTAAATACCATACCCCACTGAATCATTTTTTTTCTCCAAATGATATCAACCAATTTCAATTTGAGAGACATGACATTGGTCATGATATTACGGAAATGACGTTTTTTTTCTGCATTGCAAATATGATGGAAAGAGATAAATACGCTTATCACTCTTTATTTCATCATCTGATGATATCCAACATTACTAGCATGGAACGGGAAATGCCACTTGTTTCAATCTACTTCCTCTGGTCTTGGTCTTGGTCTAGTAGAGTAAGATGCATCAAGCCCATACTTTTTCTAGATCCATGTGATGTCAGGTGAACGCCCCTTTAGGAGACCTTGGGTTAGGAGACCTTTGGAGACTTTAGATTGAGAATAAATGGAGTTCCCTTAGTGCTGTTCCCTTAGTGACGGTAGCGCACATCTTATGCAAGCCACCACAAAACACCACAGAAGGAGGGGATAACGCCCCCTTAGGAGACCGAACTTGAGCATTGGGTAGGCAGGGTGGGGTATCTTACTAGTCTACTAGATTATTCTTTGGCCACGTCTCCTTGGAGAAAACGTTTCCCCATTCAACGTTCTGTATAATAGAGCTCAAAAGTCCCGCCCCTTAGTTCCGCGTTTCACGGGACCTAAGCTGACCATCTAACAACGTGGTAGCGAGTAAATATCTTCTGATCTCAGTCATGATATGCGCTGGGCTACAAATATGCTGTTTAAGATGATAGATAAAGATTATTCATGCAGAAGTATCAATGTTTTGTTCCGAGACCGTCGGCATGAAAAATGTGAAGAAACACAGCTTTCAAAAAAATGTGGGGGTTCATACGAAAAATTAAGCAAAAATATCAGAAGCAACATATATGGAGCTCGTGGCACAACTCGAAGGGGATCGAAATGCCATTTTAATACCGCCATTGGATTACATGCTACGATTTTTGGCTAAAAACGCCGTTGAGGTCCCATGAAATTGGGGGAAGTGACGTCACTTTCGAGCTCTATAGGCCTACTGCCACAGAGTGTGAGGGGGGTTGAAGTGCAATAGTGCCTAAGTGCCAGGAGGCGGGTACTGAAAGTGCTATGGGTTGTTGATGTGGGGACCATGAACTGTGTGAGAGAGAACATGTAGTATGTGTGCTGGGCTATATACTATGGCCCTTATTTCCCATACTATCGTATGGCGGAAAATGTGTGTAAACTGAACGAATGTTCATTTCTGCACAAGGCTTGGCATCTATCAAATTTTATTGTGAGAGCAGGAAAGATGAAATCTCTACGACAGGTCTGAGGCCCTGTACTCAGTTTTCATGATTAATTTTTTTTCTTGGGCTTTTCATACCTTTATTTTTGACAGAAGAGTGGAGACAGGAAATGAGTGGGGAGAGAGAGAGATGGGGAAGGATCGGCAAATGACCTGGGCCGAAACCGAACCCGGGTCACTGACGTATAACCCAGAGCCCTGCCGTTTGGCCACGGTGGGGCCGCAGTTTTCAATTTTGACTTGCGATGACAACGATAGCTAACATGAGCAGCAATTGTGACACAACAAATCATCATCACAATCATATGGCCTGTTACGTAATTTCAATATGTTTTTAAATTGTGTACACTACTTGGGCTACAAACCCGATTTCTCTTTCAGTTTGAATTGGTTCAAGGAGTGCTAATTTAATTTGGCATAGGTCCACTGTAGCAGCAAGCATGACATTTGTCTAAAAAGTCTACTGAGGTGTTTCTGTGCAGTCCGGCACTCGGAGCTTGAACTCGCGACCTCCTAGTCAACGCTCCAGTTTGGGTATGGGAGGCACAGCACAATACTGCTGAGCTAAAGGCCCAGTCCGATAGCTCAGCGCTACCGATACTGGCTGACTCTTCAGGAGGGAGTTTTACTAACGCTCCATGCCACACTCTGCTAGTTGTCCTCCTTTACACTCAACCCCCTAAACCTCACTCCCATCCAGCTCACGGCATCAGTGTCACTAAGGTGTTCCTGTGCAGTCCTAGCAGGCCGCTCCCTAGTGACACAACACCTTCAGCGTTGCTACTAGTCAGGTCTAGAGCAATGCAAGTACTTTCTGAGCTCGGGAACTCCACCCACTTTGTCTGTAAGCAATCAACTTTAAGCAGCTCCAACAGCCCTGGGTAGAGGCGTGTTCAAAACAGTGACGTGGTTTAATACATTCTATTGGGACTAAGAAAATGTTTGGTTTCAACTTTGGCACAGGCTTTTCTGGCCTCGACCAGCAGCAAACCAAGGGAGGTGGGTCAAACATGCCGTTTGAGAAACGTTAACTGTTATGCTATAGGTCAGACCAAGTCTCGAAGAGATTTGAAAGTCGATGATAATTAGGCTTGCGCAGCCCACTCGGGACTTGAACCCACCACTTCCTAGTCAACGCATCGGTTCGGGTATGGGAGGCATAGCAGAATACCGCTGAAAGGGCCAGTCCGATAGCTCAGCGCTACCAATACTGTATGAGGCTTCGGGATGGAGGTTTCAATCTACTTCCTCTGGTCTTGGTCTTGGTCTAGTAGAGTAAGATGCATCAAGCCCATACTCTTTCTAGATCCATGTGATGTCAGGTGAACGCCCCTTTAGGAGACCTTGGGTTAGGAGACCTTTGGAGACTTTAGATTGAGAATAAATGAAGAGTTCAGATGCAAAACCCCCTAACTCCATTTCTGAAAACCTGCACTTCTATATTTTTAGAGAACCCGGTTGTTGGTTTGGTTTACATTCATTTACTTGATAATACATATAAATAGTTATATTACATAAATAAAATAAAAAAATATGCAATTTTGATAGCTTTGTATTAAATAAAAATGAATTAAGATTATTTTCTGAAATGGCACTTAGGTGGTTTTGCATCTGAACTCTTCAAATGGAGTTCCCTTAGTGCTGTTCCCTTAGTGACGGTAGCGCACATCTTATGCAAGCCACCACAGAAAGAGAGGAAGGAGGGGATAACGCCCCGTTTGGAGACCGAACTTGAGCACACTCCTTTGCATTGGGTAGGCGGGCCTGTGACAACTGTCCCCTTTGTACCCACCCCTGTCGGCACCCCTGCATGCAGACACGCACACACGCGCGCGCGCACACACACCACACACACACACACACACACACACACACACACACACACACTAATGGTAATAATAGTAAATAAAAACACAAAAATGCACAAGAAGGCTGTGTAACTCTACTTTGGCCTACTGTACATTAACAACATCACACGGCCTGCTTATTTCCACCTACGTAACATTAACTCAGCCCCTCTCAAACTTCCCATTCTACCTCCATTCTTGTACACAGTCTTGTCATGTTGTCTTGTCATGTTGTCTTGTTTGGGCAGTCATGGGTGAGCGGTTAGGGCGTCAGACTTGCATCCCAGAGGTTGCCGGTTCGACTCCCAACCCGCCAGGTTGGTGGGGGGAGTAATCAACCAGTGCTCTCCCCCATCCTCCTCCATGACTGCAGTACCCTGAGCATGGTACCGTCCCACCGCACTGCTCCCCATGGGGCGCCACTGAGGGCTGCCCCCTTGCACGGGTGAGGCATAAATGCAATTTCGTTGTGTGCAGTGTTCACTTGTGTGCTGTGGAGTGCTGTGTCATAATGACAATGGGAGTTGGAGTTTCCCAATGGGCTTTCACTTTTTCACTTTGTCACCTCCCACATTGATTACTGTAATTCTCTCCTCTTTGGTCTCCCTCAAGAATCTCTCCACAAGCTCCAACTGGTCCAGAACTCAGCTGCTCATTACTAAAACCCCTTCTTGTCACCATATTACCCCTGCTCTGCAACATCTCCACTGGCTCCCTATCAAATTTAGAATTGATTTTAAAATACTTCTCCACACCTTCAAGGCCATCCACAATCCCCCCCCCCCCCCCCATCTATCTAATCTTATTCACATTGCTGTTCCCTCCCGCCCCCTCTGTTCCTCTTCATTCTCCTCTCTGTCCCCTCTGCCCGTCTTAGTACCATGAGGTATAGAGCTTTCAGCTGCTCTGCTCCTCAGCTGTGGAATGTGTTTCCCCCTGACATCCGCAATATTGACTCTCTGCCAGGGCTGTAGTACTCGAGTCCGGACTCGGCGCGAGTCCGGTCTCAAGTCCGTTTTTTTATGGACTTGGACTTGTCTCGGACTCTGTATTGTTTGGACTCGGACTTGTCTTGGACTCGGACAATGGTCATGCCAAATTAGGCTTTTGGACTCGCCGGGTCTGTCATTAAGTTTTGTTTAGAACACTGGCCATTATAGACTATAAAGTGGAGCTTGAAATCCAGTAACAAACAAGTTTGTCTTCACATCCATGCCATATAGGTTATCTTCTAAGGTTCACACTATTGACATTCATCCTTTTCATTGTCAAACACTGACCGACATGTGACTCGGACTTGACTTGGACTCGAATCTTTTTGGACTCGGTCTTGTCTCGGACTCGAACCTCTTCGGACTCGGACTCGTCTCGGACTTGACTAGTACTGGTCTTGGACTTGTCTTGGACTCTACAAAGGTGGACTTGACTACAGCCCTGCTCTCTGCCCCTGTTCAAATCCAGACTAAAAACCCATCTGTTTCAGTTAGACTATTCTTTATGATTCTTTAACTCTGTTTTGTTTTATTTCATTTTATTTCATATTCTATAATTTTTTATTTATTTTTGTTTCAAAATAATTCTGTTTGTGTCTTGTTTTATTTTTTGTTTCTGTCTGTGCAGTGTCCTTGAGTGTTTTGAAAGTCGCTTTTAAATAAAATGCATTATTATTATTATTGTATCTGAAAGGCATAAAGGAAACAACTTTCCCCTTGGGGATAATAAAGGTATCTTCTAATTGCAAATACCTAAAGTAGGCTAAACTTTTTGTTGCCTATTTTAGTATTTTGAATGATGATGGGCTCCATGATAAAACCAGGGCTTTTCTTTATGGAAATTGTGCCAAGCCTGAGAATGTGCAGTGGGCCCTATATGCCTTTGTTTTTTTTTTTGGGGGGGGGGGGGGGTTGCTAGTCCATCTCTACATATCTATATAAGTAAATAAGTAGATGATGGTGATCCTCCTGCAGTGGTAAATAAGCTGAGGCCTAGGGTAAATAACAGCTTGGATGTGCACTACATTCGGAGCAAAGAGGGTGGGTGGAGTTAACAATTCACTGCTCTGTATGTGACGGCCCGAACAGCCAATGATCGCTAGGTTGAAATCCAACATTGACCAATCAGGAGGGTGTTTGAATTTCAAAACAGCGCTCTTCGGGCCAATCAGTGAGCTTCGCGCCATCACAGAAGCTAGCACCAAAGCCATACACATTTATCTGTGTGTGACCCCGGTTAACCTAAACAGGAAAGGTATTTCTTTAATTAATCAAGTTTCTTGCAAAGAATATCATCTACCAACTAACAACTGCACTGCACACACAGGTAAGAACGAAGTATTTTCGATCATTTGTTGTTTAAAAAAAAACACAAGGACCGTATCATGAATGGTTAAATATGTAAATATCAGTCCACCCAAATGTGAACCGCCGGTGTTTTACAGCAAATTATTGTCGCACTGTCATCATATGTATGCTATTTAATGCAGAGATCAGAACATAATGCGTTTAGGTGTTGTACCCGTTGAGTAAAAATGGACAAGAATCTGGGCGGATTTAAAGGAAATTGATAGAAGTTCCGTATACCGAGGTCACATCAGGTAACGGTAACTACCAGGCTACTACTACTGATCAAGGAAGCGTATGTGTAATGTTATACATAATGTTTATAACCATGCGACATAGCCCCCTATGTTGTTTGTGTGTGTTCAGGACAAGTCATCAAATACCCCCATCAGGCAAGCTATAGCTGTTTATTTGTGTTGGTTTCCGATACCGCCAACTGACAAACATCTTGAGGAGTTGCCGCTAGAAGCTCTATTCACATTGTTCTGTTCACCCTGTCAGTTGGCTTGCTACCGTCATGACCGGAGGTTGGCTTAGCAGAAAGATTGTATTCACCATGATGCTAGTTCTAGCCTGCAAATAACGGCATTGCTCTTCACCAGAAATTATTTTGTACTGTAGTCGTAGCCTTAGGCACGATATTCACGGTTGAGGTGCACCTCTAAGTCTTAACTCCTTTCAAGTAACTAGTTATTACCATCACTCACAAGTTTGAATTTTAGAGAAATTTTGAGTTCTCACTCTGAGGTCACAGTCACACGCACTTTGCAGGATTTTAAACACCGAGTTCTAGTTCTAGCACTCGGGTAGAACGTTCGAGTACATTTCTTGAACTGGGGGTAGTCCTCAAAGTTATTTTTTTAATTTAATTGACCGCTAGCGTTTCCCTTCGTGGAGTATTCTTTTATCATTCATGACTCTATGACGCTAGTTGTTGGCCAGAAACATATCCAAGGAGGCCTGTCCTGTCAGACATACGGCATGCAATTAGACTCGACTTCCAAGCGCTGAATCGGGGTCTTTTGATTATGATCGGTTATCAATAGATGCATATTACTGATTTGTGAATAGGCTGTACCTTTGATTATGCCTCACTGCTTACATTTATCTGTCGTTGTGCGTGTACTGCTACAAGATGAATTCACAAGCAAGTTGGTTTACTGTCAGCAGATGGCGACACGTTTTCAAATATAACAGTCTGCATTTGGCGCATCTCAACTGCAATGCACGAGCAACAATATCCTCGTTGATATTACACATCCACGAAACGACAAACTTAAAATTGTTTGCGAATTGCATTTTCATGTGCTTGTATGACCTGTGGAGGAGAGTTGTTGACTGCACCACACTGAAATATCTGTTCAGTGCTTTACTTTTAGCACACTTTCATCTTTTTTTTTCTCTGGAGGACTTTATTGTACATCTTTCCATGTTGTAGCTAAGCGTTTGAAAAGAATATCAGCTGTGGGTTCAAATCTGGTGACATTTTGTAGTTTAAACTGATTGTGAAGCGTTAAGCATGTGATAGTGATACTGTAACTAAGTTATCTGAAAAAGATTTAATTAAAGTGCACTGTAACATTCATGTGACCTGCAGTTTATTATGAAAGTCCTTTTTTTAAAGGACAGGGAAACAACATTCAATGAGAGTGTTGAAATAAAATGCATACATTTGTATCTGACACACATTTCCTGTGCAGTGTTGTTTACCCATTGGGTGTAGCAAGCATTTCTTATGAAGTGTAAACAGTGGAGTATTTTCCCCCTAGCCTACTAATTGTTAGCTCATTATGTATAAAAGCTGTAATACAGCAATATTATATAATTTATAATCCCACATTTCATTGGTCTCTTGTAGGTGGTCCAGTATCAACACACATCACACATGAATCATGGCGACTTAAACTAGGACAGTGGCATGAAAAATACTTATAACATCGTCTTGGACTAACACATTGAATTAAGCTACTATATGTTATCAAACCTACTTGTTCTCTGCACCTTATCAAGACTTTCTCTGCACTACCTTAAGGTATTGGCCAATACTGTTACCAATGAAATTACTCTCTTTTTCGTTAGCTGTAGCCACTCTTCTGTCTCTGTACCGTTGTCATCCTGCCCGGCACGAGGCGTCACGACCTTGCATTTTGATTGGTAGGCTAGAGCCTGTTACGGTGATCTTTAGAGCTGGGTATCAATTAAAATGTAAAGACTCGATTCGATTCTGATTTTCAAGTTTCAGAATCAAATTTTTTTGATTCTCTCCAATTCCATCCATCCAATCCGTTTTCGATTCGATCCAGGAGTTAATGTTATTAAAAACGTATTTGAGCGGTGTCCTTCATTTCATGATTAGCGAAGCAACATATTAAATCTAGTATTATATCAATATTACTGTAAACACGTCTTACAAGTATTTGGTAGTTACTGATGGCTGGAAGACTGACCGTGTGGTCACACCGCGGGCGTTGAACGCGTGGAAAGATGCGGAAGTAATTGACTTTGTATGGGAGAGCAGGCGGCGAACGGATAAACGCGTCGGGAGTGTTTTGTAGAGGCGAGGGCATCGAAAGCGTCAAAAGCCGAGGGCGGCAGAAGTTGAACTTCATCTAAAAATATGCAATGAGCTCAGCGGCAGCAGGGCGTCAGCCAATGGAATGTTCACATTTTTCTAAACACGAGCTTCGGTTGGTCGAGATTCCTGGCCGAACGCTTCAGGTTGAATCGTTTGCCTCGTTCAACGCCCCTGATCAGTGCTTTCCAGGCGGAAGTCAGCAGGGTTGTGGCTCTTTCAACGCCTTCAGTGTGATCGCGGCATGATGAAAAGGTTAATCTTAACTGCGGGGGAAATTAATAATAACAAAAATAATAATAATAATTTAATAAATAAGTTTTTTTTTTTTTTTTTTAAATCGATCTTTGGACGGACGAATCGATTATCGGAAATTAATGTGTGTGAATCAATTTAAAATCGATGAATCACTTTTTTTTTCCAACACAGCTCTAGTGATCTTACAGTAGGGCTGTTGATTATGGAAACAGTGTTGATCATGATTTGGGTCAAAAATTTAAATCACAATTATTAAACAATAAATCATTTTACCATTTTACCAATCACTTAATCATTTTGTAAAAGGCAATAGAATGAAGCTTAGGTGGGTCTTCAGATTTTCAGCCTGAAATACCAGTCTGTCAACATGTTCTGGCTTTAAGAACGCTCGAAGACCGGTTACGAAATTTAATCGTAGCGCCCTAAATCGCGATTTTCGATTAATTGTGCCTTATTTTACAGGGACCAGTGCTAGAACAACTCACTAGGCAACAATGTTTTTGGCTGCTAGTGAGCTGCTTTTTTGGAGCTAACACAAAACTTTGTGATACACTACAGGTATACAGTACATTCCGATATGGCAATTTTCTAATGCTGTATACAGCAATCCAGTGCCGGAATGCAGTGCAGCACTGCACTTACAATGTTATGTGGCCTGTGGACTCATTAATATTGTTAAAGGGGGTTCAGGTAGGATTAAAAATTGAATTAATCACCGTCCCGAATCAGATGCTTATGTGAGTCATTAGTAATTGAACGATGGCTTATCGTGACCACTTCCACGGTCCGCTGTCAGAAAACCCCACATGTAACTTTTGACAGCGTCGGACTAGAAACACTTTTCATTTGAAACATCGCTTTACATACCGTATTCAGATTTGTATCAACTGCTTGCATTCCGTGAACAGCATTTTTTCATTACGGTGTAGATTTTGAGACGGGCATGCCTTGGGCACCCCAAAAATGACGTCATCCTACCTAGTGCCTATTAAATGTGTAAGTTATAACTACAAATAGTTTAGGTCTACAGGTGATTAGGGGTGTGCAGAAAATTGTCATGACAATGCATCACAGTACTTTTTGTCACAATATAAGTTACTGCATCGATTCATAACAATGTATTGATTCTCATTTTCGCGATATACGCTTACTGCATCGATTCATGACAATCGATCATTTTTTAAAAATTATTTTTTATTTGCCACTGTTTCGTTTTGTTCAGTAGAGAGTAGGGGTGTGCAAAATAATCGTCATATCGATGCATCGCGATACTTACTCTCACGATACAATGCATCGATTCATGACAAGGTATCGTGATACTTATTTTCTCAATATACTGCATGGATTCATGACAATTGATTATTTGATAACAATAAAATTTGATTTGCCACGGGTTATTTTGTTCAGTAGAGAATAGGTAATATTTCTGTTGTGATGTAAGCTCTCTCCCAGATGATAGAATGCTTAAATAGAATGAACTGACTTAAGAAAGCTACACAGCAACTGACAAATAAGCTGTATTTTCACACATTTACTGAAGCAAATATTGCAATGAATCGCAATGCATCGTGATAGAATCGCATCGTGGCATGTGTATCGTGATGCGCATCGAATCGTGAACCCTTTGCCGATACCCACCCCTAGTAGAGAGTCTATTTCTGTATTAAATGGAAGCCCTCTCCCAGATGCTAAAATGCTTAAATAATACATATTGACTTATGAATGCAATGCAGCAAAAGACGAGCTATATTTTTACACATTTACTGAAGTAAATATCGCAATGCATCGTAATAGTACATGAATGGCAATGCATTGTGATAGAATTGCATCGTGGTCGCATGTGTACCGTGATGAGCATTGACTAGTGAGCCCTTTGCCAATACCCACCCCTACTGTTGATGCTGTATGTTTCACTCTTAATTAAAGGTGCACTGTGTAGGATGGTGGCCAGAGTAAGCTTAGGTATTGCAACTATGCTGCTCATTGAAACTGAGGTGTCTACTGCCAGAATTGATTTTTTTTTTTCATCAATGTTTACTGAATAATGAGCTAACTTAATAATTACTAGTATGACCTACTTTTTGCCGCTAAAATGTTTTCATGAAAAAAAAATCAGAAAGGTAATATATCTGAATGGGCAGCATTCAGATATATTATATTATAGCATCCTAGGCCTACAAATTAGCAATCTGTTAACACTGTCAAGCCACAGCCGGTTTGACATTTTGATATGAAAATAGGCAAAAGCATCTTTTGGGGGAAATCCTCGCCAAGAAGGGAACGGATTGAATCGATTCGGACTGAATAGAATCGAATTGAATCGTGATTAATAGATTCAAAGCCCTAAGAATCGAAATTGAATCGATACAGGAACATGGCTGCGATACCTTGCCCTCCATACAGCTTAATTTGGATGCTTTCGTTTTCAAAGTACACAGTGCACACAAGTAAGTTTAGCCTACTTTGTTCAGTTGTTTGTAATGACTACAGACTTTGCTTTTTTCAATGTTTGTTGAGGCATTTCATATTATATTGTGAGGGAAAATCCCCCAATATGAGATATTAACTTATGTGCAGATGTTGCTTTTTTGCACACCCCTAGCATTCCATCATCAATTATTGTATTTTTTTCTTACCTACAACATTGTACAGCACTTGGACAAAAAGACTGGCTTATTGACATTGTTGACATTGACACTCTTATCAGCATACACTTTGGCATCATCAAAACTAGAGGAAATGTCTATGAGGGTGTCATTGTAACCATGCCAGGCTTGTGTGGGCTATTTACAGTAAGTAGTCCCATGTTGAAACACTTCGGTATCACATCTCCTCTTTAGTGATATCAGTCTTCTGTATTTGTGTTCATTCTCAGATTTCTCAGACAAAATTTGATTGATACTGTTGCTATGACGACTGTAATGTTGCTATAACAAACGTCATACTCAATCTTGAAACGACAGTCTTTTAATTTAATCCCCACCAAATCCCCAATATATAATTACTTGGATTTATCTAAAACACTCCTCTCCATATTTCCAATTAGGTGTGTGTTTGTGTGTGTGTGTGTGTGCGCGCGCTTGCGTCTGTGTGTTTGCGTCTGTGTTCCTGATCGCGATTAGTAAAAGGCGTCATGATAAGCTTTGCTATATTTAACATTCACTGTATGTGAGTGAAATTATTTTTTTGTAGACATCTATTTTGATGTAGCAATACCACAAATATTTCCCGTCAGCAAAGTCTGTTTAAAGTGGGCTTTTAGTTTTTTAGATGTACTTTGTTTGATCAAAACAATTTTTTTCCAGTCTTTTAATTGTATCATGTGATTTTGTATGTTCTGGATCTAGTTCAGTGTTTCCCAACCAGGGGTACGTGTACCACTAGGGGTACGGGAGCCCATTGCAGGGGGTACTTGGAAAAATGTTATTATTATAAGAAATGTATTGAGCCGTCACATCAGGACAGAAAAAGCGATACAGTATGTGAATTAGGGGAACTCATGGCTCAACTAAGATGCTTAGGGGGTACGCAAGACAAAAAAGGTTGGGAAACAATGATCTAAGCTTAGTTGATTCCTTGTTCAGTATGTAAGCGCCCTGTTAAAGATTGCATATTGCTCTGGAGCTGGAAAAAAATGTCTGACAGTGGCCATGAATACACAACATGAAATCACAACATGAATACATCCCTTGCTGAAGTCACCACTCTACCCAGGGTTCCTTCAGATAGGCCATGGGTGGGGAACCTATGGCCCGCGGGCCGTTTAAAAAAAAAATTGAAGTGGCCCCTCGGATGAAAAACAGTTCTCCACCCCTGTGATAGGCTGAGCCCGCACAGGGCTGTCAGTCAGTCAGCAATTTTCCCCCTATGTGTCCGCCTCACCAGCTCAGTTCTGCTGACATCCCAAAAGGCTTTGTATCAGATGTCGTGTGTGCGCCTGCCTGCCATGGCCATTGTCACTAACTCCTAGGTCGTTATGAAGAACTTCTAATTTGTTTTTAAAGTACATTTTTTTTCCCTCCTCTTCTCCACAAGTTTTTGAGGATGCCGAGCAAGTTTCAGAGTGGGGACACGGTGATGGGGCGGTGGCCCGGGAGTAATCTGTACTACGAGGTGAAAGTGCTGAGCCACGACGCAGACACCCAGCTCTACACCGTGATCTACAAGGACGGTACCGAGTTGGAACTGAAGGAGGTTGATATCAAGGTATACTGTGGTATTAAATGCACATGCGCAGTTTGCTCCATCTGATTATTAAATTATTTGTTATTTAAATGTGTCAGCCAGGCTGAAACTACACAACTATTGGCCTGATTTTCGGCTACCCCCGACAAATGTTACCCTTGTCCTCATGGCTCATGCTCCACTTACTGGAGGAAATTTATCCTATGGGGAAAAATAAAGTACTACAACTACTACTTCATTTATTTATTTATTTGTTTATTTATTATCTTAGTTCATTTTCTTAACAGTGACAGCCATTCTCATTCGTTGGTGTTTTGCGTTTTTTTGTTCTGTGTAGAGCAATACCACATTCCGTCAGAGGTCAGGACGATCTGGCTCCCGCTCCCGCTCTCGCTCTCGCTCCCAGTCGCCATCACGCCGCCGCAGCCGTTCACGCTCGCCAGCGCGGACCACACGACGCACGTCTTCGCGAACCACCGAGGCCAAAAAGGACAAGCTGAAGGAGGTCCTAGAAGTCAGACTCACACCTGTGGTAAGACGATGGCATGCAGGCAAATGGCAAACATGAATACAAGGATGTTTATTTGTCATATACATAGAGACACGTTTGTGTCACATGTAATGAAATGAATGGCCAGTGCAAAACAAGTGTGCAGAAGAAAGGTGTGTGTGTGGAGCTACAGCTCTAGTGGGTTAGGCTACGTTTATATGGTGACGATCAAAACGGAAGACCCAAAAGCGGCGCCTCGCCCTCATTTTTTCAATGCCTTTTTTCCACAAGGACGATTGTGAGTGGAAACGACACAATATTTTATCCAAAGTGTCTTTCGTTTACCTCATGGCTGGGGCCTGTAGACGCAAAAATATTGTTTGACGTGAAGTGCAACGGGAAGGTTATATGGGACCTGGACATGTTTTGGCTTTTTTTGCTGTTTAGACGGCGCAACCCTGGGTCGTCTTCAAAATTCCCCACTCTGGAAGGAGTCTTTTTTGCGTCTTCAAGCCCCTATGGCAGGGTTGCCGTGTTAAGGCACTTCTCATCAAATATTTTGTCGCTTTCCCTAATTGGCCTCGTTTAAGTATAAACGGCCCCCCGAGCAGCTCAGATGGTTCATCACACCTGGGGGGTATACTAAGAAGCTGGTTCAGTAGTAAACCATGTTCAGTTAACCTTGTGGTAGAGGTAAATCCTCTAAAAAAAGAGGCTGGAGTTTTTAACTGTGTTTAAATAAATGATGCTTGAAGGTATTAGCAGGTTTACCACTTCTTGTGGGTTAGCTAAGCCTGGTTTATCACTTTTTCAGTCCATCCCATCCAAGCGCATTGACTAAAACACTCGAGATGCCTGCTTACCATGCGTGTTTACTGGTGTGTGATTTGACTGGAGAGTTTTCAGACAAGTGGATGTGCTTTATATTTCTCTTAATGCTAATACAGTGTCTGTGTGTGTCTGTGTGAGTGCTGGGGGTTTCTGAAGGCCACTGAAACCTCCTAGCCACCTTCAAAACACAAGTGAATGTTGTTTGCATCTCCCCTAAGGCTAATATGAGTGTTTTTCATTCCCATTGGGTTTTATTTACAATATTTCTAGGTTATTCCAACTGAGAACAACAGCGATGACAAACATGAAAAGAAAGAGGAAACCAGTGAGGTGAGTTTTCATCGAAAACGCATAAACATTAATATCATAATGTAAGTTTCTTAAACGGACCTCTTTGGAATGGTCATGGATGAAGCTCTAGATGTAAATTGCATTTGTGTTTACCAGCTTCTTTGTGCTGGGCTGTCAAATATATCGATATGCGTTTCCTTTAGTTTGGATACCCGTACATTCCGCAAACGATGTTGCATTACATTCCATTACACTTAGCTGATGCTTTCTTATCCAAAGCAACTTACAGTTATTTTTCAAGGTATTGGTTCCAGTCCCTGGAGCAATGTGGGGTTAGGTGCCTTGCTCAAGGGTATTTTAGCCATGGATGAAGGTGTAGGGAGAGATAAGGTGGGATTTGAACAAACAATCCCCAGATTGAACTCCTCAATCACTATGCAGCGGTATTTTTCCCCAATGGCCAAATTATGTATTGCAAATGCGGCTGAGGGCCAAACAAATTGTCTGCCTGTATGGGCACACATGGCACACATGCATGTTTTTATTTTGTACCAACCTCATGGCGGGCCAATTGTATGCCATGCCTGGGCCGGATCTGGCGCGTGGGCTGCCTTTTGGAGACCACTGTGGTATAAGCATAATCTTAAACCATTATGAAATTACTCAAAAACGTTATCAGGTGGTGATGCTAGAAAGGACCGGGGGGGAAAACAGTGTTTTGTATGTACGTTACGTAGCAATGTAACAAAACATTCGTACAACATATAGGCATGTGCTTCAGCCTGTTTTTACAGTCACGTGATGCGGGGGGTCTTTAGCCTCGCTGTACAAAAACAAAGCTGACATGGCCAAAGTCAATGGCCATGTGCCTCTGATATGTTGAACCTGTGTGTCTTTTTTTTCTTTTTTCTTTTTTTGAAAGCCGAGCATACCTTTCACAACTCTTCCCTACAAAGGCAAAGTGCAGTTGTGAAGAACAACACTGCCGATCAAAAAAAAGAAATCTATTTGTGTTTGTGTTTTAAGTTGGCTTCTCATCATCAATGATCTGGAAATACATTGGCGGGTTTAAAAAAAACAAAAAAACGTTAAAGGTGCACTGTGTAATATTTGTAATAGTTTATTTCCAGAAGTCATGCTGTCCATTCAAAAATGTTACATTTTTTTCATGAATACCACCATTAAATTGTAAGTATTCATTTTAACTGGGAAAATTGCCCTTTTCATACATGAGAAGGGGAATGTAGTCCATGGTCTGTCATTTTGAATTTCCAGAAATAGACATTTAGCTGCAAAACTTACTGCACTTTGGTCATACTAGTAAATATTGGTTTATTATTTAGCAGATATTCATGAAAAGATCAAATTTGGCAATAGACAGCACCATTTCAATGAGCAGCATAGTTGCAATACCTACTCTGGCTACCGCCTTGCACAATGCGCCTTTATTACTATCTGTTTAATTTCTAAGAAAATACAGCAGTAGCGCATCGTTTTCCCCATTGGTTTCAAAATCTCATAATTTGCACTATACATTTTTATTCTAATGAATTCCCTGTTGACTATTTCCCCCCAAAAAAAGCCTGTTGAGGAACCCGAACAGCGAGCCAGTGGTCGCTACAATCTGCGTCGACGCACCAAAGACCAAGGCACGAAACAAGAGGAAGAAGCGAAGGAGAAGGTGGAGGAGGCCCCTGTGAGTAAGAAGCCATCGGCCGTCACCAAGAGCGTCGACCTGGAGTTTGGAGGCAGGATGGGTGAGAGGAATTTCCTACTGCATACTTGATGCATGTCAACACAGAGACTTAAAGGTGCACTGTGTGAAATTTGTGTTCGTTTATTTCCAGAAAGCATGTTGCTACTTCATGTTTCTTTTTCATGAATAGTAGGGCTGTAACGATACACTCAACTCACGATTCGGTTTGTATCACGATTCATGACCTACGGTTCGATACACCCCACGATTTCACATTTGCAAACATTATAAACTTTATGAATAAAAACTATGATAGTTTATAGGTAGAATAGGTTACAAGAGACTACTAATGATTATTAAAAGTTTCTATAATAATTGCTGCTTGGAAGCGCTATCACGTCATATCCTGTGGTTGTTTTCTGGGCTGATATGTATCAAAACGTATCACAATACTGCCTCCTTGTATCACGATACAGTATCGTGACACTGTGTATCACGATTTCTCGGTTCGATACAATATCGTTACAGCCCTAATGAATAGTTATAACGACCATCAAATTCTAAATATTCATTATGACTGGGAAGATTGCACTTTTCATACATGAAAAGGTGGATCTTCTCTATGTCAGCCATTTTAAATATCCAGACATTTTAGCTGAAATACACTGTACTGTATTATCTTGTTTTTTATTCAATATTTTATGTAATATTAATCATGCATTTGTAAAGTGTTCTGAGACCATGCTATGGTGATACCACATGATGATAAATTGGAATTGAATTGAATTACTTTGGTCATATTAGTAAATATTAGTTTATTATTTAGTAAATATTCATGAAAAAGATCAAATTTGGCAATAGGAAGCACAGAATGAGCAGCATAGGTACAACACCTACTCTGGCCAGCATCCTACACAGTACACAGTGCACCTTGTAAAGTAAACTACATTTTTAGCAGTTTGACTTCACGATTTCCATGTCTACATTTTTCCATCCAAGGCTAATTTTGATGTTTACAGTGTCACTATCAGTTTTGAAATGTGTGTTCTAGCACTGTGTTTCTTAACTGGTTGGTCGGCACTCAAAAGTGAGTCACTGAGGGGTCCTTGGAGGGTTGCGGAGCTCTGGTGTAAAAATGTAGTAATTCATCCATTGCTTGTCCATTGAAAAATTTAAACCAGATGCGGTATTGAATAAATGTCAGTGTCTGTGATGTCAAAGAGAAATTGAAACATGGTTAATTCTCCTACACTAGACATGTTCCATATCAGCATGTCGCATGTCAGATGCCATTTAACAAAGTTTATTATATGGTTGTGACGTCATCTGTCGAATGCTCCATTCATTTCAACGGGGCTCCCCAACGTTCGGACGTCTGTTATTTTTCGATAACGGACGGGTTGGTCTATAACAGACCGCTGTCAATGGCAACAAGACTTTTCACTGCTAAAGCGACTTTTCAACAAGACTCTAATCAGCTGCTGTGATAGACAGCACCCGTTGTCCTGGCTACCGCTGTCAATGGCAACAAGACGTTCACTGCTAAAGCCACTGGCTTGTATACAAGTCAGTGGCTAAAGCGAATGTTTCATATCACTCCGCAGGGGGTCCGGTCTTTTGTCACTCTAATCAGCTGCTGTGATAGACAACACCTGTTGTCCTGGCTAGCCTACCTAGCTGTTGCCTAGCGGTGTTCCACAACGGCACTGTTTTGTTTTGCGCAGCAACAATCTTAACATTAAATAGGTCTAAAGAAATGTCCCCGCATGTGTGAATCATTTAAGTATATCCATATAATAAGCGGGTTAACTTTCGGCGAGTCGGTCGCTTTGTGGAATAGCAGCACTTCAGAGAGAACAATTATTATCATCATTTCAGTTCTCTTCTGTCCGGTTCTGCACCTGTGCTACTGATGTGCACACATTGTCCGACTTTTTGTTTTCCAGTTAAGAATCACGGTTCTAGCAGGCATAATTCAGCGTCCTGCATTCTTTTTAAAACGTCTATTTTTTGGTTTGTTTGTTTGTTTTGTTTTCATTTTGGTCTTTGAAGGTACGTTGGCCATTCTCCTCTTGCTGCCGCTTCTTGTGCTGCATCTTGTCCTCCAAACGCCCCTGAAGGACGGCAGCCTCCTGGACGTCCCTGCCGGCGTGCCCGCTGTGGAGGAGCTGTGGGACTGGCAAGTGTTCGGCCTGGTTCTTCTCTGGCTGCTGTTTCAGGCTCTGCTGTGTGTCCTGCCATTGGGGAAGGTAAGCGGTGACCAGGGGTAACGGGTGGGGGTGGGCTTTTTAAATTATTTGCTTTGAAGAGATATTTCATGAATATAATTAAATGACACAAACAGTGAGGGCACACATGCAATATATTGAACACGGATTACCTTATAGCCTTATTGCTGTGCACTGTACATCAGATGGTGTGCAGTGCCTCATAGAAATAGAAATACAGTAGAAATAGAAAGCCTTTCAATGTCATCATGCTCATTACATTGTGATTTTAAGCCTCCATACAAGGTGCACACCACATGGTATAAATCACTTCACCCATATAGCTACTAGAGGTGTACCAAAAATTTGGCAACCGAAAACATTCGGCCAAAAATGCAAAAAAGACATTTTCTGCTTTCGGAGGAAAACCACTTGAGTGGCCGAATCGGAGGCCGTATAGAAAATGAATTGAAAATGGGCATTAATGAAGCTAATTTCAGTTCTACTGTAACATTTGAAGATTTCAAATAAACATTTATTTTCTTTGAAAAACATGTCTTAACATTTGTTGTAATCTGTAGATTTAAGCACTATTCAAAATGGTGTAGAATCAAATTTTTGATCACTTTTAACTGAACTGTAATATTCGGTTTCGGTATTTGGCCAAATGATAAATTATTATTCGGTTTCAGTTTCAGCTACAAATTTTCATTTCGGTGCATCTCTTCTAGCTACCAACAGTTCTTAAGCCTGGCTCAAACTACACGACTATCGCGCCGATTCTCGGCTGAAAACCCCCCCTTACGACAATCGCTGGAACGTTACCCCACAGGACCATCGCAAGCGATTGTCGGGAAAGATTTCCTCGTCCTGAGCGACGTTCTAAGATAGAACTTTGGCAGCTCAAAGAGCCGCCGATCGCAAATCGTAAAAATCAAACCGTGTTTGATATTTGCGACTGGAAATAGAACGTCGGGCATTGTCTCGGTGGCTGCGAGCAGCGACAAGATTGACAGTTGCGATTCTCTTCTAGTGTGCGGTGCACCCCGACGCCAAAATCGGACACACAATCGCTAGTCGTGTAGTTTGAGCCTGGCTTTAGTGAACACAGTCCTCAGTGCAAGTGTTGGTTCACAGTTTGCTTTTCTCCCTCACTTTGATTTCCTATTATACAGTACATCAGATCACATTCAATGCCTCATGTACCCCATGTCATGATGTGCCTACAGGTGGTGGATGGAATGCCCTTGAAGACCGGAAAGACATTGAAGTACAGGATTAACGGTGAGCTTGGAATAGCTTCCAATGAGAACAATGCAGTTTCAAATTGAGAAATCTGAAATATTGTCCGTTCCGATTTTATTTGAATGTTTCGGGTTCTGTTGCCCTATAACCTAATTTGTTTCATTGCAGAAAATATCTGCAACTTTAAAGACCGTTGTTGTTGTTAAACCAATACCAAATTCAGTGTGCACTACTCGATAAATCCATACTTTGTTGTGACACCTTTGGGGTAATAATAGCAGCAAGTCACTTTTGATAACTCTCTACTCTGGTTACTGCTTTGACTGCTTTGAAGCAGAAAATTTAATTATTGTTTTGTGTTGGATTGAGATCTGTGTTTTGACTTGGCTATTCTTACACAGAAAACCTCTTCATCTTAAACCATGGGTGGGGAACCTATGGCCCGGGGGCCGCTCACGCCCCGTGAGGTAGTCTATGCGGTCTATAGTACATTAGTAATATTGTATGCATTGTGCAGTACATGTACAATGTATGATATACCATAACCAATCGTAGAATACTTTGAAATACTTTATACATGAAGGTCAACGTAACATGGCAATCAATATTGATTATTACGTTGTAGTTTTTCAATAGGCACTAGGACGAGTCTTCTTTTTTCGTTCATGATGTATTAATGATTCATTGTTATACAGAAAATTCAAGGCATCACAAACATTCTGCTCTAAATTTCATTGATTAAAAAGTGCTGTCTTTAGCATCACTGCACTGATTGCTCTTAAACATATACTGTAGTCTTAACACCAGCACAATTCCAAATCTTACCTGGGCATGAGCTCGGAACTCAACAGACAGACTGCTAATATTCAGTTTTGTGGTGAAATTACAGATGTGTGGTGATGTCTTTTACTGTTCCCTGAGATTCGTACTGATGTGTGATAATAACGGTAGACATTAGACATACACACAGTATGTCCCTGCATGGTAGATCCCCTGGACACTGTATAAAACATCATCTGATGATTATGCCCACGTTTTTGCAAAGATGTGAGGTGTCGTGCCAGGGATTTCACTCTCTAACTGAATTTGGAATGTTACTGCATCTCTTTTCTTGCCACAGATTTGGCTGCGCATGCGACACAAATGTGTGAACAAAGATCCTCCTATTGAGTCTCTCAACCAATACTCTGTCTTTTCTCTCTCAGGCTTCTATGCGCTGCTCGCCAGTGTCGTGGCTGTTGGCGTTGCCATGCACCAGGGGCTTGACCTCACGTACATCCACACGCACTTTGTCCAGTTTTTCTCGTCAGCGATGGTGATCTCTCTTCTGCTCAGCGTCTACCTCTATGTTCGCTCAAGACGCCTCTCTGAGGAAGAACAGGCCCCTAGTGGGAACTCAGGTGAGTGAGTGCAGCGCGGCGAGTGTACATATAGAGAAATATAAACAAAGACAACCTTTACCTTTTTCATTATGGTACGTGTGCTGCTTCTCCTAATAAATTCTCCCATATGCCTTGAAGCGCAAATATTAAGCAGTGCAGCAGTGTAGTTCCCTGCCGTTTGAGCCATGGCAGGGCCTGTTTCATTTTTAAAACAAAAAAAGCCCCCGCATCTGTCTTCATTCTGTTCAATCATTAAGATGGGGGGGGGGATTCAGACCAACATACAGCTGCGGGAAAAAAATTAAAGAGACCACTTCAAAATGATTTTACTACTTATAGGCATGTATTTGAGTAAAATGAACATTGAAATTTAGAGGAATTGTTGTCGGTAATTTATAGAATGAAATTACAAATGGAAATATTGTCATTTACAGCTTTTATTTGCAGAAAATGACAGTCATAATAACACAAAAGATGCAGTGTTTTCAGGCAAAGAAAACAAGATGAGATTCACTTTAAAACAGCATAAGTAATGTTATAAGTAGTAAAATCAGAAAAGCCGACCATTTCGAAGTGGTCTCTTAATTTTTTCCACGGCAGTGTATAGATGTATTCCAGCATCTCTCTACCCCTCTATCCATCCCCTGTAGGATATCTTGTTTACGACTTCTTCATGGGTCGAGAGTTGAACCCACGCATCCGCAGCTTTGATGTGAAATTCTACTGTGAACTGCGCCCGGGTCTCATTGGTTGGGTGAGTGGTGTCTTCTCATGTCTGTCTTTATTGTATTCCATTTGTTAACACTTTACATTACGCTAACAATGTTGTAATTGTATGGTAACTTATGGTAATTTATTTTTATTTTTTTTCTCTGTTGTTTTTCAATGTAATAATCGTTTATGACCACATATTACAAGTATGGTAGTTACCATGCAGTCTCACTCACGTGTGTGCGTGTGTGTGTGTGTGTGTGTGTGCGTGCGTGCGTGCGTGTGTGTGTGTGTGTGTGTGTGTGTGTGTGTGTGTGTGTGTGTGTGTGTGTGTGTGTGTGTGTGTGTGTGTGTGTGCGTGCGTGCGTGCGTGCGTGCGTGTGTGCATGCATAAGTGTCAAATTCATGAAGCTAAGTTGCTGTCAGGAACCTATATACCTCTATACCCATCTATGGTATTTACCTGTTCTTTGCTGCTGATAATGATTATTACATTTACATAGAAATTACCACCGTTTGTGGTATAAATTGTCACTCTCATTCATCTGATTGATGAGATTCTTTTTGTATTTTATCGGTTTATGTTGTTCCATTCATCCATTTTTATGTTTTCTTTATATCGCCAGCTGGTTATCAACTTTGCGATGCTGCTCGCTGAGATGAAAATCCAGAAACTGGAGGGGCCCTCCCCTGCAATGCTGCTGGTTAACATCTTCCAGTTCATCTGGGTGGCCGATGGACTTTGGCACGAGGTGAGGAGTTTTTAAATGTTTTTTTAATATAAATTCAATGGTTTATTTCATAGCAGGGTTCCCTTGAGGTTTAGAACTTTGAAACTGTAATTTTAGGTTTTAAAAGCCCAGACTTTCATCCTATCGTTTGAATTTCAGGAAAAGCTACTGACCACGATGGACATAGTGCATGACGGCTTTGGGTTCATGTTGGCGTTTGGAGACCTGGTGTGGGTGCCGTTCACCTTCACCTGCCAAGCTCACTTCCTGGCCAGTCACCCCAGCGAGCTCTCCCAGTGGCTTGTTGCCGCTATTGTCGCCATCAAAGGTATGTTCTAGGCCCCATGTGTGTGACTCTGACCGTAGGGCACTGGGCTGCTATGTCGGTGACCCGGGTTAGAATCCGGCCCTAAATCTAAATCAGGGGGTCGACTGGTATAACCTGGTTCTCTGCATATGAATGTGGTTCCGCCTGCAGATGAATGTGGTTCCGCTCGGAAAAAAAGGATTCACAGAATGAAAATGCCCAACCTTGTTCAAAACTTTGTACGTTGTATTGAGAGCCCAGACATTAAAACGTGTCATTTGAGGATTTTGACAATGGCTTCTTGCTGCTATTGTCGCCATTAAAGGTACGCACATGCAGAGAATTTATATTATTATATTTATGTGCTTAAGAGGAAAGAAAGAGAAGAGAGAATATATTATGAAGAGTAGCTAACTAACCTTAACCAAAATGAAAATAAAGGTTTTTTTTTTTTTTTTTTTTTTTTGCAGGAGCAAGGGGTCAGATGTGTGGTGCATGTTGTCACATAATAACATTATCCCAAATGACGTCTTGTTTTTACCCCCAAAGGCATTGGATACTACATATTCCGCAAAGCCAACTCCCAGAAAAATAACTTCCGAAGAAACCCGTCTGATCCATCTCATTCCAGTGAGTGAAGCCATTCAAAATTGAAATTGAAATATAACTCATTGCTTAGCAATGTGCTTTAACTACGCACCCATGTCTAGTTACATGCATTAATTTTCCCCTTCACAATGATTATTTGTTGACGTTTTTATTTTTTCCCTTTTTTAAAATTTTATTGAATTTTATCTTGCTTTGGTGTTATTTCTGTGTCGTACTGCTATGCCTTTTCCATGTACTGCTCACTTAAGGGCTCTGCATACTTCACGTGCGCACTTTGTCGCGTGTGGCGCGAGAACCATTAATGACGTCATCACTTGCGACAGACTATTCATACTTCAAAAGCGCCCTTGCTCGCATTGTCGGAAGTGCCCTCTGCTGTTCATGAGAGAAACGGCAGTACCTTTCGCAACTCGCAGCGTGAGTTCTACGGATGTATAAAATAGAAAGCCAAACACGGCTGCTGTAGGGCTACTGAACGTCTGACTTGTGACTTACCACATTGAAACATATATTTTTTGTTGTAGCCTACATTGCCAGATCATTCCAAGACCATTGTTCTGGCGGCAGAATTTATAAATAGATCGCCGAACACAACGTGCTTCTGAACAAAGTAAACAATTGTTTCACTGAACAACATTTAAGAGAGAAGATAAAATAACTCTCTAGGACATTTTATTATCCTCAAAATGATGCAGGATCCATTCTGTAGTAGCCTACAGTAGTTGTAGCCTCTCTTCGCAACTCCTGCTTTGTCTGCCTACCTGCATGGTCGCTGGTGGCGCACGACAAGTTACAAAAAATCTGGGGTGCACGACGTCGCGCCACGGCAGCTCGCGACACGGCGTGTGACGTCATTTTGGGTCACGTGACGGCGCGAGTGAGGTCGCGAGTGAAGTATGAAGGAGGGTAGCGCCAGTCACGACAAGTATGAATCCCCCTTTATATTTGCTGCTAAGCCTTTTAACTTGTATTGCTGACTTTTGTTTCTACTACTCTTTCACTACTTATTTCTACAGTTGTTTTAACATGCTACTATTTTTAAATTTTGTACTGTTAAGTGTTCTTGGGTAACTTGAAAGGTGCTACAAATAAAATGTATCATTATTATTATTATTATTAATATTAAAAATTGAAATGCTGACTTCTGCAGCTCTGAAGACCATCCCGACAGCCACTGGGAAGAGCCTGATCGTGAGCGGCTTGTGGGGCTTTGTCCGCCACCCAAACTACCTGGGCGACATTCTCATGGGCATCGCTTGGTCTCTCCCCTGTGGTGAGTCGCATGCTCTCTCTCTCTCTCTCTCTCTCTCTCTCTCTCTCTCTCTCTCTCTCTCTCTCTCTCTCTCTTAGTTTTGACATGTGGAGGCTTTATTGCAGAAATTATTGCAGAAATTTCCGAAAATGTTCAAAATAGTGCACTTGTCCTTTAAGGACTTGGAAAAAATGAGACTTGGACTTGGATCTGACTTGGTCAACTATGTCGTAACTTGTGACTTGACCTGGACTTGATTGGAAGGACTTGAGAATCACTTGTGACTTGCAAATTAGTGACTTGGTCCCATCTCTGATTGCTACACATATTGCTCATATGAAACGGAAGACATTATTTCTGTGGGGTTTTTTTTTAAGACACAAAGTGAAGATAAACCACAAATTTGCTCAGAAACTGTATCATGAATGTTGGTTGCTAAGGAAAATGCTTTGCCTAGCAACTGTTACTACAGTATGCAAAATCAAATTTTGTGTGGCTCCACCCCGAAAATCGATAAGAAGGTCCTGATGAACACTTGTGACAAGTTGCTTTTATCACCTTGAGAGTGATTCTTTCGCCCATTGCCTTCACTAATAGTAATGTGTTTAAATCTTGCTGTCTGCCCCCCTCTGTTAGGCTTCACTCATGCCGTGCCGTACTTCTATCTGGTCTATCTGATCGTGCTGCTGATCCACCGCAATGCTCGGGACGAGCGGCAGTGCCGGAGGAAGTACGGCTCTTCGTGGGACGAGTACTGCAAAGCGGTGCCGTACCGCATCATCCCTCGCGTCTACTGAAGAAGCTTGTGAAGTGAAGGAGCCTCGCTTTAAGAAACAGTATTTCAAGTTGAGTGTAATTTAAAAATGGACTCAGCTTTTTGTTTGTTTAAGCAAAAAAAAAATGATTTAAAGTTATAGTTTTTTTAAGCCATGTTTTTAAATGCTTTTGATAAAAAAATCTGAATAAATATGAAAAAAAAGGGTTTGTTGTAGATGAAGGATTTTTCAGCTGTGCCTGATAACGCACAACTTTGCTTCTCAGTGACATTTTCTGAAATTCTGTCCCAATTTCAATAGGCAATCGTATTGCTCACACTACCCTTGATTAGTCCGTATCCAAAAACGTGTCATTTTTTTTACGCAGCCCTTTCTGGGCTGCTGGTCAGCTAACTGTGATCATACTTTGTCTCCATATAGAGCTGGGCGGTGTACGGTTTAAAAACCGTGATCTCGGTTTACACTACACAAGGTTCTCTTTTTGATAAGAGACGGTTTTGTTGTTGTTGTTTATAGCCTATGTTATGTGCGTGAGCTTCATACTCCGTGTCACACTTCCAACGATTCTTCTAATTCATAAGTCTCTGACACTTCATTTCAACTCTGCTAAGTCCACTGTTGTTGCTGTTCTACTAGGGAATGTCACCATAATGTAAGATGTTGATTGAACTAATAAAATAATTGGTTACGCGCTAGAGGCTAGTGAGAGTGATGAATCATGACAAACATTTCAATTCATTTAGCCTACATTTGATCTCACAAAGTTAAATAAAAGGCAATTCTATGTGGTGCTATGTTAACAGGCTACAACAGTTATCTGATTCTTAACTGTATTTAATTACCATCCCAACTGTTGTGCGCGCTGCTGTTAAGACTGCTTATAAGCTAAAGTAGCCTAGCTTTCAAATGCAATGGGCAGACATTGCTACATTGCTATATTTGTTTGAAATGATTTGGGGGCAAAATAGGAGCGAAACACATCGCAATATGACACAAACTACTGGACAAAATACCTTCTACGTTGGATTTGGACTTTAATTCAAAGACAATATGCACACAATGTCAAGTAAATCCGTTTGTTTTCCGTGTCTGTCTTCAGTCTGTTTCGTTTTTGTCCCACTGTTGTTTACTCGCTAGAAAGTCCAGCGGCAGCGCAAAGCGCCGGATGTGTTGCCAGGTGTAGAACGACAAATAAGCAATTCGTGTTGCCAGGTGTAGAACGAAATAAGCTGTTTTGGGCTGTCTTGGAAAAAAGCCCAAAACAGCTGCTTATAATCATTTAACCCTTCTTCCTTGAAAAATCTATGGCACCCTGGTCAAGATTTTAGGTTATTTTATAAAATGCTGCATTTTCTCTAATTTGAGACTTTCTTGGATAGGGAAATATAAACTATAAATTATAGAAAATATTATTGAAATGAAAAAATGATAAAATATAAATGGAGATTAATTTAAATTCATGATTTTATCTCATTTTAACATTTAATTTGAGATCTTTTCCTCAGAAAGATTAAGATTTGGGGGGTAATCGTCGCATATCAAAAAACCATGCAGAAAACCGTGATATCAATTTTCATCAAGAAAACCGTGATGCTAATTTTTTCCAAAACCGCCCAGCCCTAGTCTCCATATAGATTCAAATGTCTTCACCTCCTCCAAATAGCTATGCAACACCAGTAGACACCTTACAACAGAACACCTCCTTTTGGGGGTGACATTTTGAATATGTTAAAACTAGGGAGGTACCAAATCCTGATTTTTAAGGTTTTGTTGAATACTGAATCCACTGTTTAAGATTTAACCGAATACCAAATCCTACTCCTATCACAGAAACCGAACTCCGTCAACAAAGCCGAATCCGAACCTTGGATTCGGTAATTATGAGCAATAACTTAAAGGTTCTGCCAAATACCGAATCTATTGCTTAAGATTTGGCCAAATCTGATACTTAATCCTACTCCGATCACTGAAACCAAAACCAAACCCTGTCAACAAGGCCGAATCCGGCCGAATCCAAAACTGAATCTTGGATTTGGTACATCCCTAGTTAAAACACTACACAAACTATGCCACTGGTTAGCTGGCTAAACTCTCGAAGATGGCTTAACAAATAAAAAAATTGATGCTTCTTCGGGTACTAATAAATTGAGGGTAGAGTGTCTACTGTACAACGGCATGTTGAAATTGGAAGGAATTTCCCTTTAAATGTAAAACAATCAGTCACTTGCTTTAATTTTAAACCATTTCATTGGAATTTGTATTATTTTGCGTTGTGTCCGGTGCATGAAACCATATCAGTGGTCAAAGCCATATCTGATGGTCTTAACAGGTGTTCAGCAATGGAAAAACATTAGAAATGTCTCATTGGTTCTGTACATTTTGAATAGATTTGTTGTGTTTTTAGTATTTTTTTCTATTCAAATTTTATTTGGCTACCTCATTGTCAAATTTTTTAGTTCATAAATGTATTTTAGTGTAATTTGCTTCGAGGTGAACGGGTGTTTATACCACTGAATGACTTGTAAATATAAATCATGTTTTGATAGATTTTTAAGAACATTGCAGTAGATTGA
Organism: Engraulis encrasicolus; assembly: GCF_034702125.1. Lineage (NCBI taxonomy): Eukaryota > Metazoa > Chordata > Actinopteri > Clupeiformes > Engraulidae > Engraulis > Engraulis encrasicolus. Next base: position 1,283,308 of record NC_085874.1, on the reverse strand, counting down.
AGAGTTTAAATATTTCTGTTCTTAAAGGTAGGGTGTCATTATTTCATAGTTTATTTCCAGAATTTATGCATTCCATCCACATATGTCCTGATTTTTCAGTTCAACATCTTTGAGAAAAGGACTACAGTTGTGAACGGACTGCATAAAATTAGGAAATTAACAGCTAAAATGGCATGCCGGACCTTTAAAGTTTACACCACTCAAAAGTTTGAGACCAGTGTTGGGTTTGTTTTTATAATTTTTTTGCATTGGTCTTTTACAGTTTACTTCTGAGAAGAATAAATAAAAAAGATTGCCAACTATTTACTGTCCATATAATTAAAGTTTATATATTTTTGAGCTTATTTCGCACTGTGCAGACCCATCTTCTTAAACTACAGTGTTTCCCACAGAAATTTTGGAAACTATGGGGGCAGCCAGGATTTTTTTTTTCCGGAGGGGTCTTTTCACGCAGGCCTTTGGAGGGGGGGGGGTTGTATTAACGCAGCATAAATGCAAAACAGCAAAACAATGAGTACAGTATGACATTGGCGCATGGAGAAACTATAGGCATAGGCCTACATTTCAGCCATTTATATTTTGAGAAATAAGGCTACATAAGATTTTACCCATGACATGTATAATAGTAGTACATTGTCATTTATATTATAAATAAAATAAAAATGCAGTAGGCCTACAGTGAATCATTTGTGTTTACAACACAGTTTCATTCGTCCCTCATGCAGGGGTCTATGTAATGAAAAAATAATAAATCAAAATAGGAGCAGAGATAAGCATTTAAAAGAGCACTGTGAAATTGTTAACGCATAGACAAAAAGGGTCTAAGAGGGTAGGCTATGCCTATTTTTTTTACATTTTCGGAAACTATGGCGGCCAAATTTAAACTATGGCGGGCCGCCATAGTTTCCTCAATGCATGGGAAACACTGAACTACATGGGTGTTTGACCATAGTTGAGGGGATTAGCAAATAGGGGCTAAATCCTTGCTAAAGGAAGACTGCAAAAAACATGCATGGGGAATTTCAAATCTCGAACTAATTACTGTCACTTAACTTTCAAATGATTCTCCTAACTAGTTTTGATCAAAATGGTTTAAAACGCAATTTAAATTACAGTTTAGGTTCACTGCCATTCCAAATCGTGCCCCCGTTTAACATTGATGAAATTGTCTAATGGCATGAATAGACGCGACTTGAGCAACTCTGGCGACTGAAGTAATTGACTATGTTTTGAGTTGCTGGCGATTCTCTAAAGGATGTATTTACTCCAGGAGGATTTTTTTTTTTTTTTTTTTTTTTTTTTTTTATACATTTTCGGAAACTATGGCGGCCACCGCAGTCAACTGGAATGTCTGAATGCTTGCATTCTGCTTTTAATGGTCATGGCCTGTCGCTTCTATCACTCGTGTCACTCTTGCTACACTGTCCAGTGAATTCTCTGTTGCTTATTCTTGCCGCTGGTGTGTTCAGGCGGTAAGATTTTACAAGGGAGTGGAAGGGACAAAGGAACCATACTGCAAAAGCAGAGCGACATTTTTAGAAGTTGGGGTTTTTGCACCCTAGTGTGCAAACCTGGCAAAGCTATGATGCGGACAGTGCACTCCTTTATAAGAGCAGGTGTCTCTTCATCATGTGCAGCACACCAAGGTCGATGCCAGCCGGTGTTGCCAGATTGGGCAGATTCCTGAATTCCTCGCACTCCCTCCCATCAGATTGTCAGGGTAGCAGTCATAGTCTAATAGTTCAGTTACAGTAATTCTACAAATGTAACCTGATCTTTTTTGGAATAAATTAGTTGCACACAAAAAATACGTTAAGTGAGCATACAGCTTCCTAGAGGCCAGTGTACAAAGTAGCCTACAGAGACTGGATTTCACTGGGTACGTTTGAGGAAGACTGGCCTCTCTGTATTGAAAGACTTAACATCTTGTAGATGGATGGATCGCTGTACCAAATTCACCAGACGGAATTTTGAGATAGAACGCCAAAGGAATGTTTGTTCAGCACTCCACAGTCTTGAGTGTTTTTTTTCTCCTTGGATACCCTGGGAATCAGTGGAGAGAACACTGTCGTGTCACTGTTAAAATTTCTGACCACAATCACGACACATGAATTATTATATTATTACTATATTACATCATATACATTGACATTAGCCTATAAAGTCCACATATACTCTGTGTGTGCACATAATAGCTTTTTTATTGATGCCAATAATCAAAGAAAAATTAGGGGACCAAATGGGAAGGCCGAGTACAATGCTCTCTGCCCAAATAATGCTAAACAAAGTATCTCTTCAGCCTGATTTATGTGTGAATTATTAATTAATGTGTTACTTGTTAATTCTTCATTTAATTGTATCACTTATTAATTCATTGTTATTATGGCCCAAGGAGGGCCCTTTAAGCTGTGCAGTGAAGGCCCTGGGATGCAAGGGTATGAAGGGGCTTGTTGCGGAACTCCTCCGGGTCGGCACATTGTATCTTTTTCAACGGAGACTGGTACGCCTGTGTCTGCGCTATCCACTCCACCAAGGAGTTTATTTTGCAGTCGCACATCCAAGGGTTATCGTGAAGGTACGCCTCCTTTAGACCTGGGGGGGGGTTGGAGAGTTATCACATTGGTGGTGATTACTGTAGTAGGCCCTATTGTCCAGAAATCAGTAAAGGAGATTTAGATTGTAATTTGCAATGTAAAAACCCACAGATTTTCAGCTTTGAAGTTAAAAAAAGCAGAATGTTTTGTTTGATCAAGTCATGTGGAATGAAAAACAAAGACATTGAAGCACATACCCTGCAGGTTGGCCAGCATGTTGCCGTCGATTGTGTGCATCCTGTTGCCGCTCAGCGCCACCTGTACAAGTTTGGGCGTGTGTCTGAAGAGGTCTGCGGGCAGGGAGTCGATTTCATTATTCCTGATGAAGATCTCCTGCAGGTTGTGGAGACCATCAAACAGGGAGGGCGTGAGAACGGAGAGCTGATTATTATCCAGAACCAGCATCTCCAGGGCGGTCATGGGCTTGAACGTCCCCGTGGGGATGTTCTTCAGCTTGTTGTTGTCCAGATTGAGGAAGAGCAGCTCTTGGAGACCGAAGAAGGCTTTGCGAGAGATTTTCTGAATCTTGTTCAGAGCCAAGTCCAGAACTTTGAGGGCGATCAGTGGCTTGAAAGCGTTGGGTGGCAGCGTTGTTAAAGAGTTGAGCGGGAGGTCGAGCTCGGAGAGGTTTCTCATGCCGACAAACATGTCTGGTTTGACTGTGGCAATCTGGTTCTGTCCCAGAAGGAGAAAGCGCAAACTGATGAGGTCTTTGAACGCTTTCGGTGGAAGTTTGGTAATCTGGTTTCCATACAAGTTCATGAGCATCAATTTGTTGGCACCAGAAAAACCTTGGGGGTGTAGTGATTTAATCATGTTGCGTTCAAGATTTACACTCTCGATGTTCGGAACCACACTGAACATGTTTGGCTGAACTTCCTCCAATAAATTCTCCCCTTGGGAATAAAAGTAAAACAACATTGAAGTCACATGCCATATTTTGTCACAAAAATGTTGCGTTGAGTCAAAGTCCATGTCAAAATGTACTTTAGAAATCTATGAAACAAGGTTAGCACAGAGGTTTGACCAGTCTCAAATGTGCAGTTAAACTAACTACTAAACATATACTGTACCTAGATAAGACATTAACAATAATCACACACACACACACACACAAAGTGCAGTAAAAACTAAACATACTTACATTCTTTCTTTTATTTTTTATAGGCTTTTGTATTATATATTATATTAGTTTATCGAAGTACATAAACCAATATACAGTAGGCCTATTCTCATTAATAATATCTTACCCATTTTCAAAATCCACGTGTCTGTAGGCAGACTGGTTGGAAATGTAGAAAAGCCTCTCTTGTGGCAGTCCACTTCTGACCTTTCAACACTCGTTTTTTGAGTACACCTGCAGTTATCAGGACAGCTTTCGGCTGTATTCACTCTACAAACAACCAAAATTGACAGCCATGTTATGGGCCTCATCTCCTAAGAAAACAAATTACAATGGCTCTTACAACCCAAACTGGATTTTGATCCTTTTTGATTTTGATCCTTTAATTTCTAATATTCCTGCTATTTAGTAGGACCTTTTCCCTTGCTCTGACTTTTAGCAGTACACGCCTTTTAATGTCTTACTTCTTGGTGTAATCTGAAACAACCAATCATCCTCCTGGGGGCGGGTATTTTATCCAAAACCTCGGATCTCGGTCACACAGACCTGCAAAATCACAGACCTTAGAGAGAAATAGCGACTCAGATTATGACGGGCATCTATGAAATTGTAGTTGATGTGTCAAAAAGGCGACCCCAAGGCGACACCGTTTGAGCAGTCTGTGTTGGAAATCCTACAATATCGTGTTCATTTCTAATTAATTAATACCCTATTAATACAATCAGGGAAGCTGACAGGTAGGGCAAAGAGGTCAGTTGTCCTGAGCCCAGGGAGAGAGGGGCCCCAGAATTGTGCCCTCATTACATGTATGCATTGGGTGGGGGGACCTTTCACTTGCTCTGTCCCAGGCCTTTGCCGGAGCTGTCAGCGGCTCTGAATACAATGTCCTAAAAAATGTCTGGCTGATAGGTACTGTATAAGAAGTATTCTAACGAGCTGGCACTGGTGACAGTATTTTTAATGAATTATCGTAATTATCATATATGACTGTCATTCAATGCACTGGAGAGAAAGGAAGAGAAGAGAGAAGAAAATAAATCTTTTTATATTTTATTATTCATTTATTTGTTTGTTGCACTAATGGTGGGCTAGCTGTAGACTGTGAGAGCCTGTTCCAATGTTCGTACTTTCCAGTTACGTGGCGCTATTCTGACATGTCGCTATTCCGACGTTAATGTCTATTGTCGGAATACCGACACGTTTTCCACCGTCCGCCGCTATTCCTACATGCCGCTATTCCGACATCCCTAACCCCTAAAAAGTGTCCCGCACTGTGTTTGGGTACGCAGGGCAGTTCCATTTCTAATCGTGGCGGTGAAGTGAACAAACTACCGGGATAACGCTCTCAAAACGGCCATTTTTTGAAGTGTGGAGTTATGTACACTTTTCGCACTCAACGGCCGCCATGTTTGTTACGTAGTTGAGTGTCAGATTGGTCAAACTGCCAGATCTCTGTGATGACCGCATAGTTTTGATTCCAAAGACAATAGCCATGTGTATAAGAAAAAGGGGTAACTTAGAAAAAATGTCAACATAAGGAACAGTGTCTTCCGTGATGAATTGTATATGGGCGGTTGGTAAACTCTGATGACACGCGACAACCGTCATTTCCGTGAAGTGTATCAGACAGAACGTGAATTGGACCTGCAATTCACCCTCAAATTTTGCCGTTAAGTTGAGGGTGGAAAGTGCAATGCATCTCACACAGCAACCGTATCTCACTCATTTCGTGAAGTATTTACGAAAAAAATAGCTTAATTTTCGTGGTGCATTCACGTTATTTCCCGCCTTTCGTAAAGTCTTCACGAAAATAATAGATTAATTTTCACGCTGCCTATTCACTTGAATTGCCCGACTGTTGCCTAGACTAGTTTGATGCCCTTTCGGTAGCCTACCATCACATGGTAATCAAACATTTCAAACAAGCAATTTAGGGTCAAGGTTTAGGGTCAAGGTTAGGGTTAAGGTTAGGGTTAAGGTTAGGGTTAGGGTTAGGTTTAGGTTTAGGGTTAAGTAGTGTTAAGGTTAGGGTTAGGGTTAGGTTTAGGTTTAGGGGACATCAGGCGTAAGTACCGAAAGGGCGTCGAATTAGTGAGTCCCGAGTGTATCAGCAGTGTTCTGTCAGCACCCCCTCCCCGCTCCTGCAGACGTTTGGATAACCATAGCAGCAGTGGGGTAATTCAAGTGAATAGGCAGCGTGAAAATTAATCTATTATTTTCGTGAAGACTTTACGAAAGGCGGGAAATAACGTGAATGCACCACGAAAATTAAGCTATTTTTTTCGCGAAGACTTTACGAAAGGCGTGAGATAGGGCTCCACACAGTGCAGAATGTGGAGAATGGAACACGCTCTGAGAACAGAATACCTACTCAGTCACCACCTTCCATCATAAACATTTTTCTGGTTATGGTTTGGTGGTAATGGTTACTTTCCCCAGACCTTTTTGTTGTTGTTGTTGTTGTTGTTGTTGTTGTTGTCTGACACCTAGAGTAAGTCAACCTGTTGTCAGTTGTCCAACGCCATCTCTCTGTTCCTCATTTTCTGTCCCACTCTCTTCTTCAGTTCCTTTACAGGAACAGCAGGGGTAAAAGGCTCTAGCAATGAGTCAATGAACAGTGTTCATTTTTAGAACATCCTCAAGTGTCAGACACCACTCAAAAGGCATCAGGCACTCAAATCAGGCTTCATGTGTAGGCTACATGCTGACTAATGCTTTTTCACGTCTGATGATGTTCTAAACTGAACACCGTGTCATTGAGCTGCAAAGGAGGCTGTGAACACAACCTACGGGTTGAGGTTGCGGAGTACGGACAGCAGGTGGGGTCAAACACCCCAGTCAGAGCCCTGTATAGAGTCAGGTGTCAGGCTAATCCTATTGACCGCTATGGTCCTTGATTTCAACACAAAAAATGATGGCTCGGGGCTAAACTCCACCCTCTTTTCCATAGCGGCCAATGGGATTAGCCTGACTCTCCCTATACAGGGCTCTGTTTTCAGTAGCCTACAGAACATTAGGCCTACATGGAAATGTTACTTTTCAGGGCACAGCATTGCTTCACAAATTTGTGATTAAATAAATAGGCATTTGCCAGAGGCGATTCTAGGGTCAGGTGGGGCCCCAAGCGAAAAATGCAAAAGAGTGAATATTTCAACCAAAATCACCACTATTGTAGTACAGTATGGGCTGTTATTCACTATCTAGGGTCTTGGGGGCCCCAAGCGACTGCCTGCCTTGCCTGGTGGCAAGATACGCCTCTGGCATTTGCTCTCCTCCCAGAAAGGTACCCATTCCCAGGTCTCAGTGTCTGGTCTGTAAAAAAAAAAACAATTTCAATCAAGATCTTGTAACAAAATCACTGTAACCTGAAGATATGACCAGTTTTATTGTTCCATCGTCATTGGCAGTTTAGGTACCATACCATGCTGTTATCTTGCATGCCACTCAGTGAATTATGTAACCTCAATTTCTAAAGAAACACTTTTGATATATCCATGCATTTTTGGAATGTGTCAGTATGCAGTATCTCTGAGACATGAGAAGCAGCTCAGAGCAGCTTTTTAAAGGGCCTGACCCCTACCAATATCCTGATGTGAGAGCAACTTCTGATTTCTGTTTTCAGAAGATGTTGAGAATTGAAATCTCATCACATCTTATCCTATCATATCGTGGCAGTGTCATTCTAGGGAGGCATACAAAGCCCTATGAGACACACTTTGAGGAACCTGCAAATTGCTTATATAGCAATAGGATTTGTATAGCACATTATCATACATGACTGTATGGAAAAGAAGAGAAACATATTTTTTCATTTTCTTTTTAAAACATGATACTAATTTGTACAGGAAGCTGGTTCCAGGATTTTGCAGCATAATGACAAAAGATTTTCTTAGTTCTAGCTCCCTTTAAAATGAATGCCATTTCACCCTATTTAGATTTCACCCTAGACACAACCAGTAGAGGAGACTCTGAAGACCTCAGACATCTTTTAGGATGATATTGCTTTAGCATATCTACAATATATTTAGGGCCTAGGCTTATAAACAGAAGAATTTTAAACTCAATTCTAAATCTCATTGCTAGCCAGTGTATTGGCCTAAGTAACCTACTGGTATGGTATTTTTTCTTTGTTTTGGTTAGAATTCTACCAGTAGCATTTTGGATTCGTTTTGGGGAAGACCTAGTAGGGTATTGCAATAGTCAACTCAAGTCATAAAAGCATGGATTAATTATACCCTTTGTTACAATTAGTTTGAGCACACTGTAACCAGTAAGACACAAATATAAACAGATATTTTTTATTAAATTAAAAAACAATGCATATAGTGGAAATTTGTGACATAATATACAGAGTAGCCTATATGGCAATAATGGTCCACTGGCAATGACTAATCACACACACAACAGTAAATGTGTATATCAGTGACTATGACAGGTGTTTTAAAATAAAAAAACAAAATGTTTCATTTTCTATATTTGAATAAATGTGCATTGCAGTGTGCAACATTATTTTAAATTTTATCAATCACAAGGGACAACTAAAATGTAGATGTGGCTTTCTGTACATTTGTGGGAAAGTATTTAGGGGAAAGGGGCAGAAAAATCTCTATGGAAACTTTTATAGAGGAAATTTGGGGATTTTTAAATTGGTAACTTTGCACAGGAATTACGGAAATTTTGGGAATTAACCGAAATGTTGCTACATAACTTACTGTACATTTCAGCATATGGTTTTCCATTAAGGCATAGCACTGGCACATTTGCACATTTTCATAGCACATTTATTACAACTGAGTATAGTCCATGGAAACAGTTGGATGCACACAGATTGCAAACAGAAATATGTATTTAGTCTGTGTAGATTTAGTTCTCCTACTTCAGTATTATAAATCAAATATTATATAATCTTCCCCTTTATTGCCACAAAATTGACTACATTAGTAATTTGGCTGAAATACTGTTTGTGGTTTCAGCATACTCAGTATGTTGTCTAAAAAAAAGTTACTTTTGAGCAGGGATGGGGAACCTTTTTCATTCGAAGGGCCACTTCAAATTCATCCGAGGGTCATAAAGTCCTCCGAGGGCCGTACTATGAACACAAACCAGAATATCCCCCTGCACTTAGGCCTATATTGAAGGCAGCCACCTTTAAAACAAACCCCACCAAACCCCACATTCTCTCCCTGAATATAACTAACTTGAATTGCAAATGCATTTTCTAAATTTTCTTTACAAAATATGTCATATACTCATGTGAAGCTGCATAAAATTGAAATTATATCGTGGACCGGATAAAACGGCCTCAAGGGCCACAAACTGATTCGAGACATGGGTCCCCCACCCCTGCTTTAGAACAAGTAGCCTATTCCCACTTAGCCATGACTAGGCCCCCTATACCGGTAGATTCCATTCAAGGCCCCCCTTACATGGTTCGTGCCACGCTATTTTTTCTGTGCACCCCCTATCACAACCATAGTCTATGTCTGTGTCAGTGCCCCATTGGGTTATATAAAATAACACCAATAGTAGTTATGTTCAGAGATTCAGTGGATTATTATGATGTAGTTCTAAACTAATGGGAATATTGTTTAGCTTATTTTTGTTTATTTGGATGTACATGAATCATTCAATTATTTATTTTGTATTGCTATACTTTTTTCCCAACTTGACCACCCCAGGGAACTCCACTTAAATAACACTAGAGGATCGAACAACATGCAGGGGGTGATTGTGCAAAAAGTGTGCCGTCCGAATGAGTACGTATAACTGAGATGTTGCTGCGCAGTCCGTACCCCCTTGTAGTCTCAAACTCGCCACCTCGCCAACGCATCGGTTTGGGTCACAGCACGATACCGCTGAGCTAAAGGACCAGTCTGATAGCCCAGTGCTACCGATACTGTATGAGGCTTCGGGAGGGAGGTTTACTGACATTCCACATTCTGCTAGTGGGCTCTGTTACATAAGGAACAGCATATCCTAACTTTAGTCACATATTTGTGAATTTATTTATTTCATTGATTATTTTGGCCAAAATATGCTACAATAAGTTTTTTTTCTACCAACTATGTCAACTCCTTTAACCATTAATAAATGATACTCTACTTTACTCTTAAACACTGACAAATCCCAGTTTATTCCTTTCAGTTCCCCAAAATTCCTGAATATTCCCATGGAAAGTTTCCACTTTTGAAAATTCCCCAAATTTTGCAACTCTAATGTGAACTTTCAAATGCATGGTTTCTGCAAGTCATAAATATCTAAAATAAGATGAATAAATGGGAATGTTTATCTTACAGTAAATAAATCACAGTGTTGAAAGCAACAGGTTTTTGCCAACCAATTGTTCCACTGTTTGCAGTCTATGTTTTGTCTATAATAACAGAAGGTAGCCAAATGTAGTGATGGAAATAGAATAGACATTATAAGTATTTAGCCAGACGACTCGGGTTCTATTCTGGCACAAAGTCCTTTGCCGATCCCCCCCCACCCCCCACCCCCCTCTCTCTCATTTCCTGTCTCTCTCAACTGTCCTGCGTTATTAATAAACTGAAAGTGAAAGCGAAAGCACATTGGGAATCTCCAACTCCGATTGTCATTGTGACACAGCACTCCACAGCACACAACGGAATTGCATGTATGCCTCACCCGTGCAAGGGGGCAGCGCTCAATGGTGCCCCTAGGGAGCAGTGCGGCGGGACGGTACCATGCTCAGGGTACCTCAGTCATGGAGGAGGATGAGGGAGAGCACTGATTAATTACTCCCCCCACCAGTCTGGTGGGTCAGGAGTCGAACCGGCAACATTTGGGCTACAAGTCTGTCGCCCTAACCGCTTACCCATGACTGAATAAAGGTGAAGAGGCCAATAAAAAGGCAAATAAAAATGAAGTATTTGATCCGTTGCTGATTTTCTCTGTTTGCTCACTGACAAAGAAATTACCACATAATTTAAATGGTTGGTGCAGTCTAGCATGAAGAGTCAGAATATCCAAACATATATGAACTGATTTATAACAAACACACAAGTCTCCATGTCTCTCATCTGGATTCCTCTTTCTTGCAGCTAACAACTGAGAGTAATGTTGATGTACAATCTTTAAAATTGAAAATGAAAAAGCGATGAAGGTAAAACATTTTAGATGTATATACAGTACATGCAATTTCATGAAAGAGGTGAATGAACCCATCAGTGGTTATTTTGTGGTTTGTTGTCATTATAATTGAGGATGTGCCAAAAATGCTTATTGGAAGAAAATTAACTAAACTAAACAGTTGCAGCAGAGAATCGTTTAGTTGTTCCTCCCATCTTCATATTACCTACTAGTAGGTGTTTCAACCCTGCAGCCATCTGATCCCAAAACCCCATATCTCATTAGGCCACAACTGAGACATATAAAGTGAATTGCGTCATACTTATATAAAAGTAAATGAATATATCAAGTGAAAAGTATAGTTTATAAATCTATTATTTGAGTCATAAAACACTACACAGTATTACCGAATAAATGCTTTACTATGTACAGGATAATAGTCCTATTTGAGCTACATTTTGCATTTTGAGTGCATTCATGAGTGGCAGTATTACTTGGAAGACGTCTGACCTGATTTTCTCCCATCGTTAATTAAAATGTGCTTAAACAACGTGTGGGTAACATCAGAGTCTGCAGGAGTTTTACAACAACTAATTGAGGTACATCATGCCCTTGGGACATATACAAAAATAGTCCCAGGAATAACCATTAAGAAATCAGCAACCAACATATTTAAATAATGAGGTCTAAGTAAACACGTTGGTCATCATGCATTGAATAGCATGCATTTGTTTAAAATAACAAAGAATATATAAAATAAATAATACTTAATCATAAATAATAGAAGGATCCATAAAATTAAACAATCATCTTAAAATGGCAGCACTGTCATTGCTTAATACTTGATTTTAATCAAATGATCCCTGATGTTTCATGATGTTCCTCCGGAGAGCATCATCTTCTGTTAACATTGTGGAACCAAAGAGGCGATTGTTTCTGTGAAAACAGAAGGAATTCAATGTTTTTATTAATTTCCCATTTGTGAGCAAACTAGTAGTCTGGACACATTGGAAATCTTGTGCAGGCCCCCTGAGTCAACAAACTGTAAAAGAATATGGCATACACTACAACCAACATACAGTACCACACAATGAAATAAATCAAGACATCATCAGTTGAACCACATCCAAACAATAGACTTGGAATCTACAGTCAGATGTTTCAGTATACTAATGCCTACCGTATTTTTTAACTCATTTTATTAAAGGAAATAAGATGAAATAAGTCAGTAAAAATTCAAGTCAACATCTGGGAAACAATTAGTCCATCATATTGAATGCAGTTCAGACTCTGAAAAACAGAGTTGGTGAAAGCTAAGCACCGAGAAGGGTAGTTGCAAACCATAGATGGTGTTCTGGGAAATGCCATCCTGTGATACACTATTGTATGTTGGCACAATGTTAGTATATACTATGTTTTTGTCTCATTTTTTTTAAATAAAATAAACAAACCCCCTCGCAGCCAACCCTATCGAATAACAGTCTTTAAAAGACTTTATAAACACTTTCTAAAGAATTAACTACTTAATAAAATCAATAACATTTTTACAAATGTTTCTAAATAAGTAAGAAATACCATGTTAACACAGCAGACACAGAACAAATGCAACAGTTCTGGAAGTTTGTCCTCCAAAGAGTAAAATAGATGAAACCACTAGCTATAGAAGAGCCAGGTGGGCCAAAAACATCAAACTCATCCTAGAGGAGTCAGTTCCCACTCTGCTGTGCAGCCGTAGGTTGGTTCTTGCTCATTTACAAACACCTGTAAAGGCTCTATACTTTGAATGCTGTTTATAGTTCATTAATAATTGTTAATAAAGCTGTTATTCTACAGTGTTAGCAACATTGCAACACTCACATGGGTCTGGTCCTGTTGTCATGTGCTTCCTGGATTAAATATCTCTGTGTAAATTCTCCTCCACGACTGGTTCAATATGTACTGTAAACCTGTTGAATTCAGTGGTAGAGGAGGGTAATTAATTTTCATTTATTCATTTAAATCATTAAAGTGTAATTGAACACAGTATATCGACTGGACAAAACAAAACGTAACTAGGCTTACTTACAGGTAGACATAGTAGAAGAAAGAGAGGCCAAAAAAAGACATTTTACACCAAGCCTCCTTTTGGCAAAACTTGAGCGTGTCTCCAGTCATGACCGAGGCAGGGTCATAGAGAAGCTCTTTAGTATCAGTGGGACTGTAGAAGAACCTGTCAAATAAAAAAAAAAAACAAATGTTGATGTTATAACCTGTGAGGTCGACAAGGGGAGACAAAGGGGTCTGTTGTCCTGGCCCCAAGGATAGAGCCCCCTGCATTCTGTGTATAGGAGAAGGGCCATTTCGTATGACTTTTGTCCTGGGCATGGACAAAGCTGTCAGCGGCCCTTGTTATAACATATTTTAAAATGGGTAAAAGTGCAACATTTCTACAATTATTATTACGAGTTTGGTTTGACTGGTTGTAGCAGTGTTGTCCTTTTCCACATCCGAAAAGTGATTAAGCAGCAAAGAAAAAATGTGGTGTGCAGGCCACCCTCTATATTTATGTTTATAACATCAAATTACCTACTTAGTTAAAGGTACAATGTGTAATATTTTTTTTTGTTTATTTCCAGAATCCGTGCTAACTACATTAGCAATTTCCTGAAATGAGGTGGACAGTACTGTTCCTTTAAATGTCTGTGGGGCTATACATATTTTTTGATGATGGACATGATGTATATCCTCACACTAATGTACTAAAAAAAATAAAAAAAAATAAAAATACTAACCTTACTTAGCATCTGCACTTATTGTTCTGTATATACCCTTTGCACTTTGGCACAAAAATCCAGTATGGTGACTTTAAGGTGTAAGCAAGAGAATGATACAGCGTCAGGTGTGATTATACCTCCATGTGTTGTAGACCAAGAGAGGGGCATTTAGTCCCACTGTCAGCCATTCCTGGGCACACAGGAACATGATGCAGAAGAAGCTGTGGATTGCAAATTCTGGGAGGACGAGCTGGAACCAACAAACAACAGAATTGTCTTGTGAGCAAAATGGTATGATATGAACACAAAACCGCATAGCCTGAGGATGTGGTGCGCATGGACAGTGGGTGTGACGCCATGACAGATAAAAAATGTGACTCCGAAGTCACTCTGGAATTTGAATTGCATTGTGGGTGTGAGTGGCTGCTGCGAGTTCCAGCTCCGGTCGAAAGAGGATGTCCAGTTGTAATGCTGAGATAGGGACCAAATTAACCACAGCTGTTGGTCAGCATTAACCGCTCTGATTTTCAGCATGAACACTTCAGTCAGTTCAATTTTAGGTACGGGCACAGATGCACCGGCACAATTCTCTGTCGACTCGAGCAAAGCAATTGTGATATGAAGCAGAGTGTTGCAGATACTGACTCACTGTTTTCAGTAAGAGGGAACCCAACTAGACTACAGGAATTTGATATCCCTCTCAGTTTCCGTTCTGTTTTCAGAGACAGGAATGATGGTGTTGAATCCTGAGCTGAAATCAATGTACACAGCTACGGCTGCTTTATCACATAAGCAGCATTCTCTTTGTGTTGTACAAAGATGAAATGAAAGGCAATACGTTTACGTCCTCACTTTGACATTACCCAAACTGTGTGTAACATGGCTTTGTCACGTGACTCTTTCTTGCACCCTATTATCTTACTCAACATGGTCTTACAAATAACTTCTACTTGTACTTCTTATTGTACTTGTACTGGATTAGAATCAGATGGTTGGAGAGGCCATCCTTAACTTGTACTAAAAGCTAATATACCGAAATCCAGCTAATATTCAAAAATACTTAATATCCTGGAAAATGGCCATCACCATTTCAAGTTGAAAAGCAGGCACATTTGATTGTATATGCATATACCTGCCAAACATTCTTCATAAATGCACAATGCCGTCTTCACACATGTTAAGTTATATAACACTAATATTGAGGGAAATATTCAGTCTGTCTCAAAGGTAAATACAGTATAATGCCTGTCAAACACAGTCAGAGACAGTCCCAAGTCTTTCAGTGGGCCAGTCAGTTCATCAGTCAGTCATATCTGTAGCTAACAAAACTGCATGACAAATATATCTTGGTTGCAAATGTCTCAACTTAGTGGGCTAATAGCCCTCCAAAAATCACTTTTCAAAGTGTTTCATAGACAAAGGAGATCAAACAAGCTTTTGTGTTCTCAAATGCATGGTGGTGAGAAGAAAGTTCAGACAGAATGTTTTTCATGCATCCCAGCTTCCCCTAAAGTCTATGACCCTTCCCACCCACGAATTTACAACGTCATTCACCTTTTTGGACATGTATGCTATGTGAAACGACTTTCAACTAGGGCTGTCCTAAACGATTATTTTTCTCCCGATTAATCTATCAACTATTTTTTTTTTTCGAATAGTCGATTAGTCAAACGATACATTTTTCAAGTACTCTTGCACTTTAATCTTAAAAGAAAATGGGGAAAAAAGAAAGAAACCGTTAAAATTAGGTCCCTGAGCTCTCAATGAGCTTTAAATCATGATAGTAGCTTATTTACTCCGAGATACAACGTCCAATTCATACGTGCTGGGCAATTTTAGGTTTCAATAAAGTAATAAAGCATTAGTAAAGTAAGTAAAAAAGCACTGAATTAAATTAAACGATTAGTCGACTATGAAAACTCTTGTCGACTTAGTCGATTAATCGTCCCAGCCCTACTTTCAACCACCAATACCAACAAAGCAACTTGACATCAAGTTCATAGTGTTATGGTGTGATGGATATGCAGAAAACTCGGCAGGGTTTTGCACAGAGACAGATATCTACAGAAACTATAAGGTCCAATCGCATTTCTAACTTGTACCCCGACCCTTGCGCCTTCCCCTTCCCCTTGTCTCTTCAAACGGAGCAGTAAGGGGAAGGGTTGAAATGCAACCCCTGCGAATTGAGACACCCCTTCAACAATCAAGGAAGGACACAAATGACATGCAAAAAACAGCTTCTCATAGTAAAACCGTCGATATTGCTTGCAATTACTTGTGCGACAATTTTAAAAAGGACAACAGTGTTGCAAGACCCTCGCAGTTCCTTCACATCTTTCATGCATTAGGTGGACATTAATAGCGATTTTCTTCATGTGCGTTTCATGGAGAAAATGACCATTCAAGATTGGGACAATGTTAAACTTGGTACAAAATTTATTACAACTGTACAGCCACAAATAATGGCAAAAATTCTGATATTTGTGTGCTTTTGAGTGCTGCCTCTTTTTAAATGGATTCGCAGTGCATTCGGGGAAATTGGTCTACCCCTCTGTTTGAAGTGTGCCTCAATCACTGTTTGAAGGGGTAGAACCCTTAGCCCTTCCCCTCTGTCTTAACGTGAATTGAGAAAGCACTTCCCCTACACATGAACGTGCAAAACTGAGAGGAAGGGGAAAGGCGAAGGGCTAAGGGGTGAAATGGGATTCAGCCTATAGCAGATATTATTCGGACTGGATAGGTAAAACCCGTAAAGTAGATTTCTTTACCGACCAACCTCTGTGCATTTGCCATGCATTCACAATCATAAGTGTCAATTCTGTGGTGAGTGAATAAAAAGTGAAAATGACACAAAAATGTGATTTCTTCTTTACTCACTTTTCGCAGGAGACTACAGATTCTCTCGATGTTCCGCAGCCTTTCACGCTGGAAAAAAAGAGAAAAACCAATGATCCAACACATACAGCCTACACCAGTGGTTCCCAAACCTTTGCTAAGGTGTGCATGTGCGTGTGCGTGTGCGTGTGCGTGTGTGAGCACTTACTCAGGTGAACCTCGGACAATTGGCGCCTTCGTGGCAGCCTCCTGCTGGTGTGTAAACATCAGTATGCATGTATGAGTGTGTGTATTTGAAAGGATTTGGGTGAGCTGCACAGTTGTAATATTGTGCTGTATAAATAAATGTTCATTTCATTGAGTTATTGATATTTCATTGTGTTGTGTTAAAGTGAAACGATAATTGAGTAATATAACAAAAACCTTTCCCTGTCTCGCAGTCTTTCATGGACAATCACAGTGAGGGGTGGGAAGTGCGGAGAGAGGAGAAAGGACCTGGGTAGAGAGCCATGGAAATAAGAGTTAGGCTAATCCCATGGACCTTAGTCAATTTTTGCACAGAAAGTGCAGTAAAGGTAAATGTCATTCATTTTCATTTATTTTTACTTCATCTTTGCTTGTTGTAAAGTGATTCTGTGTGAGTCTCTGACGAACAGGAAGTCGCTGCTTAGAATTATTTGAATCTGCATGAATCATGTCTGCATGAATCGTGCCGACTCTGTACCCCGGTTGTCACAACTCTGAATCCCATGGCTCTTACTGGGCCCATCCATAACTGTGACACTGCACAAAGTTTCCCTTCTTGCAGGCCTAACATACAATCAAGAGCATTTCAAATTCCAACTAGATAAGGAAACAATCAATTTGGTGTATTAACAATGGCTTGCCGAGGCGTTTAAGGCAATGACTGAAGCACCGGTTCAGCAGGTGAGTGAAGGACTGGATGCTCTGCACAGCCAGGGTGTTTATAACCGGGATACCTATGTATAGAGTAGCCTACAACAGCAAGTGATGTCATAAAATCTAAAGTGAATGGGAAAACAACGCACCCCTCCCACAATACGACTGGTACATGCCCATGATCGCATGAACCACTTCAAAATTAATTAATTAATTGTAAATAATGTTTCATTTACATGGAATGAGAGTTTTTTTAAGATCCAGTAAAATATAATTATAATTAAAACACTAAAGTGGCATGAGCTGTGATTGCACCATCTTACATCTGCTACTAAAAGACAATGACCCAATTACCCATTACCTCCTCACTATGCACAATAGTGTGTATGGAATGGGTCCATTACAGCCATCATACAATGTTTAATTGGCTGTGTGAAATGATAATTGAGCCTCACTTAAACCAACCTTATAATAATTAAACCTCTCCCTGTCTTTCATGTACCCTGGCCTCGTGGGGTCCATTTTTGTATTATCTAACTGCTGGTGTGCAATTTCCACCAGCCTGGTTTATCTCTTTGCTCTAGTTAATTAGAAACTTTATTGTCCCTTTGGGGACTTTTTTCCAGATAATAAGGCATATAACAGAAGGCATGTTGTTATCTTCCTACAGGTATGGCCAAACCAAATGTGGCGACAGGAAGCAAAGGCTCACAAACCCCACACTAGTTTATCACACATTTGTCCCGAGACAACGACAGATGTTTGGATAGGACAGTCTAATCAAACTCACCTCAAACTGAACTCTATCAAACTAATAAAACAATACAACAAATTCCAGTTCTATCCAATAGATTGGCAGTATACTACATATTGAACAGTAATGTGTTGACAGATACTTGTACTCAGTGACTATGGGCTGGAAACTAGTGATAGTAGACTTGGTTGATAGCCTCCTGGGAACCAAAGCACATCTGCTTTAAAGTGTTGAGAAGCAAGTCAGACTTCTTACACCAGCCAAGAAAAGCTTGTAGGAGTAAAGGAATCGGTCCTCCTTGTCCCATTAACCAATGCTGTATCGTCAGCAAATTTAATGAAGGATGTCATGAATGGAGATTCCACACATCTGCGATGTGAGTCTACATACTACATCTACGGGAATGTGATATTTTGAAAGCCCAGTTACTGGAAATACTTTCGCTATACTAAATAGTCCTGCATTGAAGACGCTCAAACAATTCCCAGTTAAAAAAATATTAAAGCTGATCCAAGAGAGTATCAAGGACGACCATATACTGTTTTCTGTAATGCTCAAGGAATTTCGAGCAGCTTGAATCGTCTTCTTGGAAAACATGTTTTCCTTTGCAAGTATTCGTGAAAAGGTAACATTTGGGAATGGGCAGCATGAATTATGGAAGTGAACTACTAAAAATATTACACAATGCACCTTTAAGTCCTTTTAAATACTGCAACACTATTCCTTAGCTGCACGCATATTGGAGGGGCCACAGCAGCAGACCTTTGCCAGCGCGGCCCTTAAGCCAAGATAGTGCATTATTCATTACAGATAGTCTTTGTTGCTTTGCTGTGCCTCTAAATAATGCACTCTGATGTGGCGAACGCAGAACGGTACAGGCAAGTTTATCAAAAGAACAGTAACAACTCTCACATAATGTGCTATTTTGCTGACGATAAAAATAATTGCAGATTTGTCATTTCAAACAGTAGTTTAAGCGAGCCGTAACTATATGACTGTTGCCTGAGGTAAATGAGGTCATGTGTTCCACTACAAAAAGGAGGCTTGAGGAATGCTTGCCATTAGAAAATCACTGCATGGTGTGTGACAGGGCCGGTTTTACCAATTGGCAGACCAGGCAATTGCCTAGGGCCCCATCAAATCGGCCCTCGGTAGCCCCCGCAACTGTCAGTACCTCAAATACCAGCAAAAAACATTCGAAAGGGCCCCATATCTACAGTCCGCCTGGGGCCTCCAAGTGCGTAGAACCGCTGCATGGTGTCTGATGTCCTCTCTTGAGGATTGCTGACCAACACATTCTGACCTCCTACCCCCCCCAACACACACACACACACACACACACACACACACACACACACACACACACACACACACACACACACACACACACACACACACACACACACACACACACACACACCCCACAGCACACTCCCAATACATATTTCCCCACTACAGGAATATCCACGATAATGGACACATGTCAAAGTACCCAATTTTCCAGGAACAAAGCAAGTGTCAGCGTTAATAAAACCCTTTTAAGGTTCTTGCTAAGACCGGACTACTCAACATGAAGGGATTGTATGCATAAAATGGACTTATTTTACAATTTAACTTTTGGATACATCGTCTCTCCATTGCAATCAATTGAGTCTTGACTGTCCAATTGGTACAGATCAAATGGCTAATCTGAGGTGGACTCCTAATTGGTGTAAAGGTGATTTATGGGAAACACTCTGACCTTAAATATATACTGAGTGACTATGAATAATCATAAGCCATGTAAAGTTGTAATGTTTTATTTCAATTGATATTCTTGATTTTGAGGGACTTTCGGGTGTAACCAGTGTCCCCAAGACCTTTGGCGCCCTAGACGACCGCCTTATCTGCCTATCCCTCCGCCTGCCCTGGGGGGGTGTACTGAGAAGCTAGTTCAGGAGTAAAACAAGTTAAGCTAAGATGTAACCAGGCTCTTCTATTAGATTATTTAACTCTTAACCTGGTTTATAAATTACTCCTGAACCTTAGTATAGGCCCCTAGTTGCAACATTCAGGCTATCCCTCTGCTTTGAAAGGCAAATTAATTAATGCACATTAATCAGGAGAGAACTTTGTTTTACTTTCACACAAACACAAATATTATTTAGATTTTTAGCATATGATTTCATGGCCCACTTGCAGTACCTTCTTAACCCAGTAAGACACATCTTTATAAGTTTGCTGTTACCAGAATGGCAATGACCAAGTCGTAGTGCATTACTAAAGGCCCTGTGTTATGTCATAGTATTGTAGTACTATGGTAGTTAACTTTTCAATGACTATTACAGCGTTCCACTGGAGGTACGGCGTGCATTAAGGGGCTACGGACCCACAGGTTGGGAATCAATGCTATAGAAGATGAATGTGAACTGGAGAGCCACATGCCATCACACCTGAAGAAGGTTGCACACGACCCAAATGCATCAACTTGATGTCCCATGTACAAAAAGACGTTTCACTTCACTTCAGGATCTACTCTCTCACTCTGAACATCCTGTCCTGGACACTTATGATTATCTGAAGCTTTTTATGGCATTATCCCACAGACACAACCATCATCTCTCTCTCTCTCTCTCTCTCTCTCTCTCTCTCTCTCTCTCTCTCTCTCTCTCTCTCTCTCTCTCTCTCTCTCTCTCTGTCTCTCTCTCTCTCTTCAGTTACAATAAATTATTATTGAAAAATAAGGCCATAAGGCAAAAGGTTACCGTCGCACTAGATATTGATTGAAATGGTGAGTGGTTGGGGGAGGTCATATTGATTAGCTATTAATAATGAAAAAAGGCCAGAGGACAAATTGACCTAGAAACATATAGCTGCCTGTACGTATATAAAAAGAGACGGAAGTGTTAAAAGAGACATTTCTTCATTATGTAAGCACATACGGAGCCACTGATTTTCTACCATGTTTTCATTTTGATTAGTCCTCGTGACCCTGCCATGGCTCAATTGCTAGGGCACTACACTGTTACGCCAGGGACTTGCGTTCGATTCCCGATCTGAGGTCATTTCCCAAACCTCTCACACTTGTTTCTTGTCCTATTCTTCACTATCCTATCCAAATAAAAATTATGTATTTGTACATAATATTTGTTTTACAATAACCATATGACTGACCATCTTGAGAGATAGTTCACTCACAGTTGTAGGATTCTACGGAGCCCGGGACAGAGCAGGTAATATCATTTTTAGGGTGGGGTGTCAAGAAAGCGTTCTCTCACTTTGAGTTTGTAAATCATCCTCTCATTTCATTTTGTCGTGTGCTCGTCTAAATAAAGAGTGTATATGTTTGACTAAATTATCGACTCGTCTTATGAAAACGCTAACTGCTACGCAACCATGTTGTATACCTACCTCCTGAGCACAATTTACTAATTTACTAAAGCGTGTCCACGCTTTATAAAATCTGTTAACATCATTTTGAATGCAAAGAAGAGTAGAGTAGAGAGTAGAGAAACTTTATTGATCCCCAGGGGGAAATTCAGGTGTCAAGTAGCTACATAAATAAACACACAGACACACAGACACAGACACAGACACACACACACCAAGAGGTTTCCCGATCTGGGCCAGCTGTGGCATCTCAGTCCAATCCCCAATAATGATGTCCTTCTTAGTGTCCTTCTGTATACTGTTAAACAGTTGAATGGCCCATGGGACAAAGGACCTCCTTAGCCTGTCTGTCCTGCAAGTGAGAGCACGGAGTCTGTGGCTGAACAGACTCAGCTGGTTATTGAAGGTGGTGTGAAGGGGGTGTAGCTGATTATCCATAATACAGTCCAGTCTGTTCAGGGCTCTGCTCTCAGCTGTTGAGGTGAGAGTCTCCAGCTCCATGCCCACCACTGACCCTGCCTTCCTCACCAGTCTGTCAAGGCGTCCCGCATCTCTCTTCCTAATGCTTCCACCCCAGCAAGTCACAGCATAGAAGAGCACGCCGGCCATGACAGACTGGTAGAACATAAGCAGAAGTTGGCTGGAGACATTAAAGGACCTCAGCCTTCTGAGGAAATAGAGCCTGCTTTGGCCTTTCCTGTAAAGTGCATCTGAATTTGTGGACCAGTCCAGTTTATTGTCGAGGTGCACTCCTAAGTACTTGTAAGTACAGACAGTCTCCACATTCTCTCCCCCAATAGAAACAGGCACCAAGGCCGGGAAGAAGGAGCCATAATGTTAAAAAAACGTTTTGAAAAATCGTGGCCATCCTATAATACATTGTGCCCACACGAGACCACAATGAGCAAACAGTTTTAGAAACTAAAGCCCATGATTTAGGTAAAGATGTGCACACTCTGTTTACAGAAACACAGAGTTTAATAAATCGACAGCAGTCTTTGTTACGTGAGCTCGTTTTATTCACACCCTCTATTATTTTCTCATCCTTGAACTTTTAGAGGCTCTTTTGTAAGATTCGGAGGATGTTAGAGGTTTGAAAGCTTTGACTGAATAAGCTAGTCAAGATACTGTTCACTCTATACACCACTGACTTCAATTACAACACGGAGACCTGTCACATGCAAAAGTTCTCTGACGACACTGATATAGTGGGGTGCATTAAGGATGGCCCAGAAGGAGAGTACAGGGGACTGGTGGAGAACTTAGTCAAATGGTGCTGGAACAACCAGCTACAGCTGAATACCACCAAAACCAAGGAGATGGTGATTGATTTCAGAAGGACCACCCCACCATTGGTGCCTGTCTCTATCGAGGGGGAGACAGTGGAGACAGTCTGCACCTACAAGTACCTACCCTGGACAATAAACTGGAATGGGCTGCTAATTCAGATGCACTCTACAGGAAAGGACAAAGCAGGCTGTACTTCCTCAGGAAGCTGAGATCCTTTAATGTCTTCAACAGACTTCTGCTGATGTTTTACCAGTCTGTCATGGCTAGTGTCCTGTCCTATGCTATTGCCTGCTGGGGTGGTAGCATTAGGAAAAGGGATGCTGGACACCTAGACAGGCTGGTGAAGAAAGCTGGGTCTGTGGTGGGCATGGAACTGGAGGCTGTCAACCCAACAGGCAAAAAGAGGACCCTGGGAGGATTGGACTCCATACTTGACAATGACAGTCACCCGTTTCTGGCCAGTCAGAGGAGTCTGTTCAGCTACGGATTCCATGCCATCCCCTGCCGGACAGACAGACTGCGGAAGTCCTTTGTCCCCAGGGCCATTCAGTTCAACACCACACAGAAGAAGAAGAAAGATACACTGGAAGAGCTCATCATTGGTGACTGAACTGCATGAACCAACAACCACCCCCCCCCCTCCCCATGCACGTGCACACACACACATGCACTCACGCGAGCATGCGCGCACGCGCACACACACGCACACGCACACGCACACGCACACTCCTTACTGCACTGAGCATTGCCTAACAACAGAACAGTACTACAAAAGTCATTTTACCCACTATACCCTAACTCCTCATACCCTGGGATAGCCGCTCTGTACCTTGGACTTTTGAACGGCACTGAGACTCTTTACATACAACAATAATCCAGGACAATCTATCCAATCAATCTACTCTACTCTACTACCTTACACAGTGCACCTTAATGACAGGCTTAGTACGTTTGTAGATAGGCTGCCTAATAGAGGGATGTTTGCAGGGCCCTGAATTAACTTTTTTCATTACCGGCCAAAATGGCTAATGGATGTTCATCTCACTAGCCAAACATACACTAACCAATGGGTCAAATTGCCTAGTAAGTTGGTGTTTTCTACCAGCCTAACTAAAATTTCACCAGCATTTGGCCCGTTGGCTGGTGTTAATTTAGAGCCCTGGATGTTTGTGTTTTATTGAAAGCAAGAACACTGCCACTCAAAGTCAGTGTTTCATGACTAGTTGTTATTCATCTAATTCATCTCTCTATCGTCTATCTATCTAATAATGCAGAGAACGCCTGTGTGTGTCTCCTCCTGTTGGTTTGCTGGTTTGTTTGTGGCTCTGTTTGTTCCACACATAACTCTCTAACCACTCGGCAAACTACTCTCAAAATTGGAGGGTATCACGATGGCACGGGTGTACAGTATGTGTAGTGTGAGGACATTGTTAGGGCAGAAAATGGCCAAGATATCAGTTAAATAAACGTTCATTGTGTTTTGTCGCTTTGCCACTCCGGACATTAGCCACTCCCCCTCTCACACACAAGGTAAAACACAAGAGTACAGGGGACCTTTCCAAAAACATGATTAAGTGATAAACCTGGCTAAATTTACCTACAACATGATAAACCTGATGTCGTTTAGTTAAGAAAGGGGTACCCCAGGGCCCAGGCACCCCATGTTCTAACCAACTCATAAAACCAGGAGAGTATTCCAAGCACCTGGCTCAGTAGGCCTGGTAAATATTGCTTTTCTACAGCCTCTTATAGACATGCAAACACCAAGTAAACATTTTGTAAAATGACTGTTCCCTTAGCTCACCGCATGGAGTGGGTTGTCCTGGTCAACGGGGACTTTGAAATCAGAATGTAGCTCACCAAATGCTGTTATCTGAAAGAAATCAAGATTTGCAAAGTTATGTGCATTACTGCTTTCGATCAGAAAAAAACAAAACAAAAAACAAAATAAGCATTAATCCAATGAAAAGACCAGGGTACTTAATAAAGTTAAACATGTATGTATTTATGATGAATTGTCCACAGAGGACTTTAAAATCGCCCACGCATAGTATGTTGGGCCTTCTTCAGGGTATAGTGAGATTAAAACAGTCAAGTCTTTTGTATTACCACGTGTTGCTGTGCAGGTCAGCGCACACATTACACTAATGTTACTCAACAGGGGCTCTACAAGCTTTGGGAGGGAGGCTATGCAATGTTCCACACCTATAGCACCTCTGCTACTGGAAACTTCTACATTTGGACAGGTAGGCATTCCAATTGGTTGCAACTCATTTCATACCACGGACACCTCCAAAAAACACTTTCCTGGCTTATCAGGTTTCATTAGTTCACCATCTGAAATCTGAGGAAACATGAACAAGTGGTTTTGGTGGTCGAACTGTTTGTGCGCACAGGGTCGATGGGTGAAGGACTTCTCTGGACAAGGTGAGGTCTCAGTGGAGAGCAGTAGGACAGATCACTAGATAGGGCACAAAAAACTGCATTGATGGAGGAGTCAGTACTCCTGACAGAGCTCATGCCGCGCAGTGTGGCACTTGGGACTTGAACTACGTACACACAACACCGCTCTGGCAGGAACACAGGTGTGAAACCACCGAGCTCCATCAGGCCAAGTCTGAGAGCTCAGTCGCGATAACATCTGGATAGACTACCATTTAAAAGTTTGTCACCCTAATTTTTCCAGTTATTTTTTTGCAATTCAAGTTGTAGATATCTATTGAATAGCTTGAAATGGTATAAGCACGGAACAGCCAAGTGTAACGGAGGCCAACTAGCGGGGTGTGGCGTGGAATGTTAGTAAACCTCCCTCCCAAAACTAAATAATTGTCTACACTTATGATTGGTCAAAAGTTAAGGATAGGCTACATTTTGGTCTATTCTGTGCATACCACATGCAGCTTTGAATAATGCTAAATTTAATTTATTGTAATGTATCTTCCATAAATTCATTCCTCAGTGACTTTTTTCAATATCAAATTGCTTATTTGTTGAATGCATTAATTTAAGAGAACAATGACACAATACACTGATTTTAAAACCGAAATTTAAATGGGAAAAGCAAAATGGCAAGAAAAAAGTATCATAGGAGGAGAGCGTGGTGACCCTAAACTTTTGACCTGTAGTGTAGTAAGTCTTCAGGGAAGGAGGTTTACTAACATTCTACTGCTGAACTGATAGTTGGCATCATCACATTTACCCCCCTAAACCTCATTGGACCTACACCATTGTGACAGAGGTCATCCCAGGGCTTGAACTTGTGACCCCACAGCAGCTCTTCTGCATGGACCACAAGTGTGACAGCAGTGAGCTAAAGGTCTAGGCCAAGATCTCAGTCACTATCACATTTGTATGAGGCTTCGAGAGGGAACATTTGGGAGGGATGTTCTATCGCCAAACTCGACCAGTTTGGCAAATTTGTGGTCTTAAACTCAAAGAACCGCTAGACTGGCTCTTCACGCTTCACCACTTTTTACATTTTTCTTGGTGCTGACGTTTCAGCAACAAGGTCATGAACCGTGAAGAGGCATTGTCACGCTCTTCCTTGTGAAAACTACATGACTGAATTTCCAGAAAGAGACACCTTAAGCTGCGAAGCTTACTATATTTTGGTCCTACTACTAAATATTAGGTCATTATTTAGTAAATATTCATGAAAAGATTACATTTTGCAATAGGCAGCACAGATTCAATGAGCAGCATAGTTGCACTACTTACTCTATCCTACACATTGCACCTTTAAGATTAGCCTATATGAAGGAATTTGCAGGCATGTAGACTTTTGATAATCTTTTGTCCGTTTTTGCGGTAGCCTCATCGTTTAGAAAGACAATATGGAGGTCTACTGGATCACCTCCAGAGATATAACTCCTGGGTTTCCTCGACATCATACCTGAAGGACTGAACTGATGCTGAAAGGAATGTTGGCTGTTATAATAATGTTGTCCTTTCTTTCCATGCTAAATTCAAGATTAGCCTGACAAACATGAACAACAATAAAAAGCAAACCATCATGCACCCATAATGTGAGACTATTAGTTTCATTTGAAAAGAGATTTCTAGACTTAATGTTTCGGGTCACCCTCAACTAAAGTTTGGAGACCGGTGTTTCTTCAACCAGACAGATGCCTTGGCAGGGGAGTTCGTGAAGTTCACAGGTAGATCTACTGCATGGCACCAGGTTGCCATCAGGGCACCATTCACAGTTGGACAAAATCAATCAATAGGCAATAGGAGTTCCTCATGCCAGACTCTTCACCTTACAAGAAGTTTGAACTTTTAATTATGAGACAGTCATGGACACATAATCAAGCATTCATCAGCAGTAGGAGATGATGCAAAATGAAGCAACAACCAACACTTGCGCAGTCATTCTTCAGTCTGCGATTTTCAGCCCAACACCTGAGACAGCACAGAGACAGACAAGTTTAAGAATGCCTGTGTTCGGTTTATCTAATGCGCAACGATGGCATTTAAAGTAATTGCAACGCATCTAACACGAACTTTTCACCACATCCTTTTCAGTAGCCTACAGTATTTCAGGGTTGGCTGGTTGGCTGGTCAAGGCGACAATGAGTGTCAGCAACTCTCTTTTTCTACGTAGGCTACGGAGCACAACACGACAGTGTATGGGCATATATACAAGCATCACCGTTTATCCTGTTTTGTGCGTATTTTTGCGCAATATATATTTTTTTTGTTTAGCGTCGGTCATTCAACAAAGTTGACGGCGAATTTAAACACTTACGTGCCAGATGGCGAAGAAGATCAATGAAGCACATAGGACCAGTGACAGCAGATAGCAGAATGCAGCGAAAGTGAACACATGTAACATTTTCAACCCGGCTGAAGGACTCCCCGAAATGGGGAACGTTGCAAATGAACGCGCAGGTAGAACGCAAAAGGGACAGGGGTGGCCAAATAGGACCTCGGATCCCTTTGATGAGGAGAGCACACGTCTAAAGCATCGCTGCACAGTCTCCTGTCTGATCCGTCTCTTTCTGACCTGCGTGTAATCCTATTGGGTGGTGGACCACGACGACACAGGGAATAATATGCTGAACATTAAACAATAATGCTGCATTCATGCTGACATGACCAATAACCATAAATGTTGGTGGAAGTTTTATTTTACCAAGGGCTATATATCGCAAGGGTCTGCTCAGATGGGTTGTAAATAGAGCAGACGGCAACATAATTATGAATAGCCCAGGTCTTGCGACCTAATTTTTTTTTTACTACCAAAACCTGGACCTAGTTGGTCCATAGGCTATTACAAAATAGCCTACCGGGGAAATATTTTGAATCCAGACGATGTCATTGTGTTGAAGCGATATATTATAACGCTAAAATAAGGCATAACACACAATCGCAATCAACTTCCATAGCTGAATTGCGCCAGCCTGGCGAGGAAATGCCAATGTCAGCTAATTCAGATTGTTGTGAGCCTGGCATTGTGTAGCCTGAAGCTGTGCCATTGGATTAACTTGATGTTCTGTGTGAATTTAGATCAAAGTATGACGATGTATAGCCTATGCTCAAATCTAAAAGCCACGCAGAAACCCCCATTCAAACCCAGTTGCCTCTTTTTTGTATAGAATGAGAATACTCATTCCAGTCTATACAATACCAAAGATTCTCTATTCTATGCATTTAAACCGTCTCTGACAATACTATTGCTTTGGTAGACCAGTCCACTAGGACTCCTATTATTATTATTATTATTATTATTATTATTATAATTATATTTATAATTATGTATTTTATTGTAGGCCTTTTTATTTTTTAACAGCTGCAATCAAGCTTGAACAATAGCTTTTACCCCCGTCTATTTATCCAACTGCATCTAACATGCAGACAATTCATACACCCACGTCCCCAACACACACTCATACACACAGAGAGCATTGTAAAATATATGCATGAATGCATGAATGACTCCAAAAAATGCATCATTAATATCAAACGCACAATGCTGTGCATCTGACCGATTCAAAGACCCTATAATGACAAGACAGTTGGTTAAAAATGTTCTCTTGCTTCAGTGTTTCTGCATGTCAAACAGCAGTGGTTCTACCCCTTTGGGGGCCCTAGGCAAAATAAACATGGGGCCCTTTTGAATTACAGTCTGCTTATTGGTGAAAAACGGCTCTGATGTCACACTTCTCCATCCCCCGCCAGAGGGTTGGATTAGGAAAAGTTCTATGACAACTGAGCCGGCTCTGTTGAGAATGTCACTTCAACTCTCTCCATTTGGCATCACCCATCAGACATTTTTAGGATCATCATTGTGTTTGAAAAGAGTGTTGTGTCTTGTGAAATGCAATGCATTCATAGAACATGTTGACATCGTATAGGCTACATAGGCCCAGAGCACTGGATGTAATAATATAGTTTAATGTTTTAATTGAAAATACCGGTAGTTTAGTTTATTACTTGGTAATTATTCTTCAAAATTCACCAAAAGACCAAATTTGTGAATGGGCTTTTGAAGTGGACTGTGCCATCCAAATGAGTATATAGCTTCTTCTTCTTCTCTTTCAAATGCTGGATATCAAATAGAGTACGGCTGCTTCTCTTGCTCCACTAAATGTAACAGTCAGCACAGCAGGGATGGATTATGACTCCGTGGGCCCCTAGGCTGGACAACAAGAAAGGCCCCCCTCCATGGGTATTGCTCTATAAAAGGATTCAGGGATTTAGGCCAGATGTTGTTGGGGGTTTGGGGGTGTGTCCTGCAACAAAACAATATGAACAAGGAAATATAGAGGCTTGGCTTGACTCTTGGACCCCTGGACTCTTGGGCCCCTGGACCTGGCCCTGGTAGGCCTGTGCAGTAATCCATCCTTGACAGTGAGAGAGGAGACAAGGGATATCTTTGAATCTATTGTAGCCTATGATGTCCATTGTCTATGATGTTGAGTCTATGATTTTCTCTTCTTTGAGAGAGCATTGGAGATTGAAATCATTTAGTGCTTTTAAATGAATGATGTAGATATGCTTCCGCACTTTCATTTCATATTCAGTATTTACAGTGGGAGGGAAAAGTTATCCCAACAGGTTACGCTTTCTTTTACAGTACAGTTACCATACGTAATTACTGTGTATTGGGTAACAACAGGGTATAACATGGTTTCTAATGGGTAAAAAGGGGGTAGGCTAATTACAAAAGTGAAAACCATTAATTTGGTAACAACAAGGTAACAGAGAGAGGTTAGATGACTAGATGGTTGCAAAATACACAGTAATTCTTGAGATATGTGTATTACATAGTATTTACTTTGTAATTGTATCGATGGAGCAGTGCTTATAACATGCTGCAGTGCTTTTTTGATGAAAGAGAGACAGTGAGAGCAGCTCTTCCCAGCCTGAGGACTGATGTGATGCACTTGTCTTCCCAGGACTTTGATACCATCACAGCCTGCCTCAAATTGCTTGCTCCCTTTTACCAAGCAACAGTAAAGCCGTCAGAGGAAAAGAGAGCATCGGGCTCCAAGATAATTCCCATGACCAAGATGCTGATGCTCTATTTATTTGAAACAATGGGCAAAAACACCCTACACCCTGGGCAAAAATGTGATCCTCATGATGTAAAACAAATTCGACACAATAGAGAAAAACAGACAGCACTGACCCAAGACAATTGGATTTTACAACCAATCAAATGCATACGCAGCACTTTAACAGGCTCACTGTTCAATGTTTGCAGCTATTCATGCAATCCACTGCCACTCAGGAACAACCCTCCACCTCATCTGCACCACCTGCTCCTAGACATGTTGAGATTCCCTCAGCTACAAGTAATGTTGAGAACACTAAAAGGTGATGTACTGTAAAATGACATTTAGTACCCTACTCATTGCTGTGATGTTTATATTTCAGATATTGACCTTTGGGAAAGCCTGGATCGAGATGCTTCTGAGGCGAGAATGGCAAGAAATTCCACCGTGGATGTGTCAATGGAGGTCCTGCGATACATAAACGATCCATCACTGGCCAGATGAGAGAACCCTCTGGCCTACTGTTTCATCTGAACGTATTTTCTGGAGACACAAAGAAAAGGGCTTACAAAAAAACACGGCACCAAGGCACCCTATAATAATAATAATAATAATAGGCCTACATTTTATTTTGAGCCCCGATTTGAAAATAGACAGTGTGACAGAATTTGGGGACAAAGTTTGGGGCCAACAACACCAACAACACTAAATGCCCTGTTGCCCATGGTGCGCAGGTGTGTGGAGGGAACTGTAAGGAGGAGTGAGTCAGTGGAGCGTAGTGTGCGGGTGGGATTGTATGGGGTGAGGAGACTTGTGATGTAGGAGGGTGCAAGGTTGTGCTGGGCCTTGTATACGAGGAGGAGAATTTTGAAATGGATACGTGAATGGATAGGAAGCCAGTGTAATTGATAGAGGATAGGGGTAATGTGATGCCAGGGTCTGGTGTGTGTAAGTAATCTATCTGCTGAGTTTTGAATGTATTGTAGACGGTTAATCAATTTAGTAGGGAGACCAGTGAGAAGGGAATTGCAATAATCTAATCTGGAGGTTACGAAAGCGTGAATGAGGGTCTAAGGTAGGGGTAAGAGAAGGGCGGAGTCGGGAGATGGTTTTAAGGTGGAAAAACGCAGTTTTGGTGAGGTGTTTAATATGGGATTCAAAGGAGAGAGAAGAGTCGATGATGACGCCCAGATTTTTTACTTCAGAGGAAGTGGAGGTAAAATAGTCAGGGATAGAGAACTGAGAAAGGTTTATCTTTTTAAGTAATGATGGGGTGGCGATGATGATGGCTTCGGTTTTCTTTTGATTAAGTTTAAGAAAGTTTTGGGTCATCCAATTACTAATTTCATTGAGGCAGGTTGTTAAGTTATATAGGATAAATCCGTTTTAATGTAAAGGCTAGTTCAACTTAAAGAAAAAATACTGCCAACATGTTTTGGCCAGCTATAGGGCCAGCTACAGGGCAAGAAGAGAACCTAGCAGCATTGCACACAAGATAGTCAAACAGACTAATCAATCAGCAGATTGACTCCTGGTAGCGTAGACGGAGTCTACTCCTGCAGAGCTGCAAGGCTCAAACAACCACATAAAGTTGCCTATGGAAATCTTAAAAGTCTTAAATAAAGATTGTCACACATATAAGAAAAAAAAAACGTTGCAAAGCAAACAGTGGTCCGAGCGGTCACATCCATCATGAACTCTTCACTGTCCTCCAGCACTGCCCCCTCCACCTTCAAACAAGCAAGAGTGACACCACTACTGAAGAAGCCTCACGTAGAAAACTACCGACCTGTCTCACTGCTTCACTTCCTATCCAAGACACCGGAAAGGGCAGTTGCAAAGCAGGTCACCAACTTCCTAAACCAGAACAGACTACTGGACACAAAACAATCTGGTTTCAGAAGTGGACACTCAACTGAAACTACGTTATTCTCAGTAACTGAAGCTCTAAGGACTGCAAGAACGGAAGTACTATCCTCGGCCCTCATCCTACTAGACCTGTCTGCAGCCTTTGACACAGTCAACCACAAGATACTGCTGAGGATACTCACGGCCATGGGAATTTCTGGCGTTGTCCACTCATGGTTCAACTCCTACCTATCTGGTCGCACCTTCAATGTGTGTCATGGTAAGGGAAACTGTCAACGACTCTCACCCTCTCAGGCGTATCCCAAGGATCAGTGCTTGGGCCCAATATTCTACACAACGACTGGTTCAGGCCACGGTCCTGTCCAGCGTTGACAACTGCAACTCACTCATGACAGGTCTACTTGCTTGTGCGCTAAAACCACTGCAGATGGTCCAAAATGCGGCAGGAGGTTTGGTATTCAATCAACCCAAAAGGAAAGGATATTACTCCTCTGTTTATTGAGTTGCACTGGCTACCGATCGCCGCCCGGATCAAGCGCAAGGCCTTGACCCTTGCCTACAAAACCATCGCAGGAACAGATTCAGTTTATCTGAAGGACTTACTAAAAACTTATGTTGTTGGAAGAGAACTGCGTTCCTCCAGCAAAAGCCGTCTGGCTATGCCATCCGCTCGCTCTAGGTACTCCCAGTCAAGACTGTTCTCTGTTGTTGTACCCAAGTGGTGGGACGGTCTCCCAGAGGCAGCAAGACTAAGCAGTAAGCACATCTCTTGCAGCCTTCAAGAAGCAAGTAAAGACTCTCCTCTTTCGTGACTGTCTACTAGACTGTTTGAGCTGCCCTAGCCCCAGGTTAGACTCGTGACATGATGTGTATGTATGTGTGTGTGTGTGCGTGTGTGTGTGTGCGTGTGCGTACTCTACTTTCCCCTAAAAAACCCTAAACCTTCTTTGCATCTGTTCTTGTTGTTCTGCATATTTCCTGTGCACTTTGTATCTGCTTGTGATGTTGGCTAACGATTATGTCCTCGTTTGTAAGTCGTTTTGCTTGTAAAGTGTCTGTCAAATGCAATGTAATGAAATATCGTTGTGAGGGTGAAATTGGTTGATATGTTAAATTCAGTAAATTGATATTCTGCAGTGCTCCCTCTCAAAGGGCCCCCTACTCAATGGGGCACTTGCATGCATATTTGCGCTATGGATATCTATACGCAACCATCTCATGAGGTTGTGAGTGTCACAAAATATTCTTCGCACGCTCATCACAGAGCAGCCATGTCTTTGAAGTGTAGCAACATTTCGGAATAGTGTAGCAACAATGCTTACAAAGTTGGAATGTGTCTCCAAAAAAACCATGCAATGAAAGCTCAACCATAGTCTACTCCCAGGACCAAGCCCACAGCAGCATTAAGTCCACAGTCTTATCGTAGATAAATGAAAAAGTTGAGGAAATGAAGATAACTATGATGTTATTTGTGTTATTCATCTCTGAAATGATGCTGCCAAAGTCCCTTGGTTATGCATGGTGTAATTTGGGTTACTCTTACTCTTACGCGCGTTATAAAGGTAATACAAATGTAATTATGATACATACAAGCTACATACAAAGGTAATTGGAAATGAAAATCTTCACCTTTATTTTAATGGCGTAGTCAGTCATGGAAAGACAGTTCAGAAACACTGGAAGTTGCATCTGGATTATGGGTTCGATGACTTCTGATCCACAAATTATGAAGATAGCCAGAACTCTTTCGAGGCAATCGCTCTTACACAGGCTGCACACCGGCCAGGAGTAAGTGGTGTCTTCATCCACACCGACAATCACCCCACTCAGTGTGCACAGGGTGTCGGGTGCCATGCCAGGGCCCAGTTGGACCAGCAGAACAGGCTGTGGAACAACCATATCTCACTCATTTCGTGAAGTATTCACGAAAACAATAGATTAATTTTCGTGGTGCATTCACGTTATTGCCCGTTTTTCATGGTAGGGCAACGAAACGCTGCCTATTCACTCGAATTGCCCGACTGTTGCCTAGCGACCCACTAGTTTGATGCCCTTTCGGTAGCCTACCGTCACATGATAATCAAACATTTCAAACAAGCAATTTAGGGTTAGGTTTAGGGTCAAGGTTAGGGTTAAGGTTAGGGTTAGGGTTAGGTTTAGGGTTAAGTAGGGTTAAGGTTAGGGTTAGGGTTAGGGTTAGGTTTAGGTTTAGGTTTAGGTTTAGGGGACATAAGGCGTAAGTACCGAAAGTGCGTCGAATTAGGGTTAGTCCCGAGTGTATCAGCAGTGTTCTGTCAGCACCCCCTTCCCGCCCCTACAGACGCTTGGATAACCATAGCAGCAGTGGGGCAATTCAAGTGAATAGGCAGCGTTTCGTTGCCCTACCACGAAAAACGGGCAATAACGTGAATGCACCACGAAAATTAATCTATTTTTTTCGTGAAGACTTTACGAGAGGCGTGAGATAGGGCTCCGTGGGAAGAGGTCCGTGGGCAGCCGCTACTGTTGCCGACGGCTTGGCTATATCAACCAGGGACTGCCCCGAGCACACAATGCAACATTTGATACAAAGCAAGCACATGTTGATCTACTGGTAATACTAATTGACTCCAGTGTGTTGCTCAGTAGTGAAAACAGTAACTTGCTCATCCAGATGGAAAGCAAAACAATGCTGGGCTTAGGAGCCAATGTAAATCCAAATGAATGTGTATTGTCTGCAATCAGATTATGGGTGCACTGGGGAGTAGGGATGGGACACCAAACAAAACAGCAGAGGCAGTAATGGCACCATCAAATTAAATGCGCAATCTGCAATTACAATGTAATAGACTTCTTCAGATAAACTTCCAAGGGTCATTTTTAAATCTTTGTGTGCAAGCCAAAAATTGTGTTGCTTGCACACATTTCTTGCTCTGTAGAGGGGGAAAACAAAGTGACCTGGACCACAGTGCCTCTGCCCAGTTAACACTACATAACATTTAATTCAGTTGACTATTCAGCTGAAACATCTGCAGCCCCATAATGGACCTGCGCCAAGCAGTCTTAAAGGACCAGCTCAGTCAATTTCAATATGCTGTTGTATTGCTCACGCTACCCTTGACTTGTCAGTACCCGGTGATGCTACATTTTTGGCTAAGCCCATTCCGAGATATGAACTATTCTAATGGGGGCAGCGTTTGTTTACATTTTTAAAAAAATTAACATAGCCCTACTCCAAATATTTTTCCAAAAGGTACCGCTGTTTACTAGTTGTCTGCTGATGTTGTATAACATTTCAGATGTTTTTGAGAATAAATAAAAATGTTTTTTTGAAATGTAAACAAAGCGCTGCCCCCATTACAATGACCAAGATCTCGGAAAAGGCTGAAGAAGGGAAAAAAACCCTCAGGTACTGACAAGTCCAGGTAGCGTGAGCATTACAACTGCATGTTGAAATTGACTGAACTGGTCCTTTAAAGGGACAGTTTGGTCAATTTCAACATGCAGTTGTAATGCTCACACTACCCTGGACTTGTCAGAGCCTGAGATTTTTTTTTCTTCTTCTTCAGCCGTTTCCGAGATCCTGGTCATTGTAGAGGGGGCAGCTCTTTGTTTACATTTCAAAAAAACATTTTTATTTATTCCCAAAAACATCCAAAAGGTTATCAAACATCAGCAGACAACTAGCAAACCGCAGTACCTTTTGGGAAAATATTTGGAGTTGGCCTATGTTTCATTTTTTAAAAATGTAAACAAACGCTGCCCCCATTAGAATTGCTCATATATCGGAAAGGGCTGAGCCGAAAAATGTGGCATCACCAGGTACTGACAAGTCCAGGTAGCGTGAGCATTACAACTGCATGTTGAAATTGACTGAACTGGTCCTTTAATGTGTCTCAATGTAGAAAACACCCAGAAAACAATCACATGATATGATGTGAGAGGCCTACGAAACTTGGTGACTTTTCCTAAAATTTTGTTGGCTACAATATGGTATCAAAAGATCAGAGGTGTCAATCCCGGGTTCAGAAAGTAAAAACCCTGCCACAAATTGGATCCAACCATCTCCGAATCACCTGATAATTGAACACTCAAGACCAGCTGCTTATTAGAGTCACCTGTGTTGGAAGGAAACTGTGGCAGGGTTTTTACTTTCTGGACCAGGAATTGACACCTCTGCAAAAGATCAGGTTTATTGTTTTTGTTGTTGCCATGGCAACGGTTTTCTTATAGATATGTCTGACCAGAAATCACTGATCTAAGTCTCATCAGTGAACCTTCCTTATCGCATACTAGGCCTACTTATAGTATAGTTATTCCATTAGGCTACATTAGCATAACCTTACCTAAATTAATATCAGCTTCATCTATCATTAATTTATGCTAATTTGATGATGCCATCAAATGTATAATGTGGCTACCTTAATCAAGATGCCTGAAGAAGATCTATGATCGAAACGCTGCTCCTAATAAATTAAGTCTTTTGCCAGCAGTGTGCAGATCCTTTCCCGCTCCTACATGCCTTAATCTTTACCAATGCATATTTCACCCCAATTTTATTTATTATTTTTCTTTTTCTTTGCTTAGATGGCTTATGTATATCATGCCCTGCAAATTTACGATACATCCTGTTGTTGACTTACTGTTACACAACGTTGGAAGATGCTGCAGCTACCTTCCCTCCCATCCTGCAATATCTCCCGCAGGCTCTTCGTCCGCGGTGGCTAGTAAAGGGGCGACAGGCCGTAGCATAAACTCTCCCCTCCTCACAGGCTGTCTATCAGAACAGGGCGCTGCGCCTGTGCCTGGTGACCCCTGCAGCACATTGATTCAAGAAAAAAAAAAAATAGGGTGACAAACCTTTCTGAACAGTTGTCAACATATTGAAATATAAATACACTTTAGCAGTTTTTCAACGATCTTCTACTCAATTTCACAATTCATAATTTAATATCGTCATGTCGCACACCCCCTACCTTGACCCTATGCAGCAGGCAGGGCCTCCCCTCTCAGTCCCAACTGCTCCCCCAAGCCCAGGGCCAGCTGCACCTGGCCAAGCATGCCCCACGGGTCCTGTACCAGCACACACAGCCTGCTAGAGCTGCTGGAGCTGCTGGAGCTGCTGCGTGGGGAGCGCTGATATGGGGACCTGCGCTGGCTGGGCAACCGATCCATCAGGAGAGAGCTGCGGGGTGGAGAAGCAGTAGACACAAGCTGGATCATGACCTCCAGACGCAGTCCCAAGTAGTCCCCGGAGGACCCCAACCTCTCCACTGCCTCCAGCAGGGAGTCACACACACACCTGTGGACTGTGGCTGAACCCGCTTACACAGACATAATAATAAAAATAATACTACATCTGTTTCATATAGCGCTTTTATATAGTGGATATATAGCAGATGATTTACAGGAAGTTCTCTATTTGTCTTTCAAACATACACGCACACACACACACACACACACACACACACACACACACACACACACACACACACACACACACACACACACACACACACACACACACACACAGACCTGTCTGCTGCCATCGCTGCCTCTCTCCGCTGGACGGGGTGCACACTGCTTCAGCCCCGGCCCCTGCGGCTCAGAGCAACCAATCAATGAATCAAGTGGTTAGGTAGTCAACATGTAGTCTAGTCTAGGTTAAAGCCCAATTAGAAAGTAGTAGAAAACATGCAGTACTTGTCAATGGGACTATGGCAAGGCAAGGCAGAGCAATTTTATTTCTAACGCGCATTTCATCCACAGAGTAATTCAATGTTCCACAGAGATAAAAACCATGGCAAACAAAACCCCCAGAAAAACAAGATTGAAAGGAGAAAAAGCAAAAGCATGAAACCAATAGCAACGTAAGGCGTGCGGTATAAGATAATAAAAGCAGAAGGCAGGGTATATAAAAACAAGATTAAAAAAGCAAGGTTAAAAACAAGCAGAAAAGAAAGAATGACAGATCAAATAAAATAAAAAAAACATTACATAGGCTATCTAAAAGAAGGCATCTGAAAAAAGGACTATGCCGTATGTATGGTGTATTGCATATTGATTATTTATCATTTCCGTATCATAAAGGTAAAAGGCCCCTACTCCATATTACACTCAGGTCTTGACAAATAGGCCTATATCTGAACACAAATCAGCATAGGCTACATTTTACTTTGTAATCGCCGTATTGAGGTAGATCACCCAAGCTGTCACTGACACTATGTATGGATTATTAAATTGCTTGAATATGAATATTGAACATTTCAGATGGGCTCCTGTGCTTAAATCATTGAAGTGGTCATAAGGAAGCATCATGCAAAGTTTCACACTTTTGTCAGCTCCGTAAGGTAATGCCAAAATCCTGTGTTAACCGATTTCACTAACAGGCCTTCTGGGCACCCCAACTTTGACAGGCTGTGCAGGAGATTTGCCTTAAGTGTATATTAATGTAAAAGGCCTATATATTCATGACTTCTTCAGCCAACATTTGTACGCATGTCTGCAAGGACATAGGACAGGATTGGGCTGAGTCAGCTGGTATAATGTATTGTTGTAGTAACAATTCAATGCTGCATACATAGGTCTTCTGAGCACCCCAACTTTGACAGGCTGTCCAGGAGATTCCCATGGCAATTGGTCGTGGATAAATTGTGAGGTGTCTCTAGACCAGTGTTTTTCAAAGTGGTAGTCATGGACCCCTGGGGGCCGCGAGAGGGTGCTAGGGGGGCCGTGGCAGGTTAGCAGGAAAAGCATATAGCAGAACAAAAGAAATATTTCAAAAAATCAAATAACTAATGTAGAATACATTAAAATAAACCAAAACTTTGCAAGATTCCCATTAGTTAAGAACTGCATTCAAATAATCTATTGCATCTTGAACATAGGCCTATTATTGTTAAATTAGTATTTATATATCCCAGTGGGGCGTTGACCCACCGACCTCGACTATTGGTTATGAAAAAGGATGCACAGAAATAGTGTCACTGTCTGGCACACCCAATGTAAGGGGGGCCTTGGCTGGAATATAGAATAGGCTTATTGGGGGCCTTGCCATGGTTAAAATGTGGGAAGTTGGGAACACCTGCTTTAGACACCTGAAAGAAAACATGGTAAGAAAAAGAGGAAAGGTAAGACATTTGTTCACAGATTTTTTTTTCTATATTTCCCTAAACTATTTTTTTCACTCGAGATGCGCCTAATTGGGCGTGTGTCTTTACGGTCCTCTGAAAACAGAATAGCCCAGCTATAGGCCTAGTCACCTGTGTGAAGTTGGCACCCCATATGTTGAAAATCTGAATAAAAGCATTTTGGTTCGTTTGTGCATGATTGTGCAGGCAAAATGAGCGTTTGTGCACAAACCCTCTTTAAGATATTTACATTTTAAGAGGTTGGTGACCTTGGTGACCACCCCATTAACATCCAAATGACTCAAAATGGTTGGAATCGTTTGTGCTTCGTTTGTGCAGGCAAAATTAATGTTTGTGCACAAACCATTTTTTTTTATTATTTAACTTTTAATTTTTTGAAAGTAGGTCACTCAGCACCCCGTCAACATCCAAATGACTCGAAAATGGTTGGAATTGTTTGTGGTTCGTTTGTGCACGTTTGTGCAGGCAAAATTTTAATTATATAAAATAAAATAAAAATATTATATAAACTTTAATTTTGCCTGCACAAACGAAGCACAAACGATTCCAACCATTTTTGAGTCATTTGGATGGGGTGCTGAGTGACCTAAGGTCACCAACCTCTTAAAATGTAAATATCTTAAAGAGGGTTTGTGCACAAATGCTCATTTTTATTGCACAATCGTGCACAAACGATGCTCAAACGAACCAAAATGCTTTTATTCAGATTTTCAACTAATGGGGTGCCAACTTCACACAGGTGGCCTACCTGTACCTTCTTATTCCTTTTCCGCCTCACAGAAAAAGACATTTGGAAGACAGTATAAATATAAAAATTACATTGCAGAACTCCTGCTATCACTAATCCGAATTATATTTCATGAACAAATATTATAATTGTAACCAGAATAGTTACAACAACCAAGTGTTCAGCGCGTCTTTTCGCCCCGCGCCTGGCCGCACTTCTTTCCATCCTGCTTTACGGCAGTGACGTCTCATTTGTGAGCCCACTGTTTACTAACTTCTGGCGGTCCAGAGAGAGCGGGCGGCTAGCAGCGGGTCATATGGGAAAAACAACCCATTTGCAAATCTGGATTCCGGACTCGAGTAAAAAGACCACCATATGAAGGTAAAATATCATATTTGTTCAGGTAAACAGCGTCCCGTTGCTTGCCGGCACCGTAACGAGGTCCAGGCGCGCAGAGCGGTGACCGGTGTGACAGCTAGCAAGACACACTAGCCACTTCCCTGCTTCTTCTCACTCTGTCAGTGGCGCTAGACCTTACAGCTGTCAGCACACTGGTTTTGTCCTATATTTACGCATTTGATTATTGTGTAGAACCCCCTGCGGATGACTTAAAAAAGAAAGAAAATCCATCTAAACGCCACAGCAGGCTGCACGTCCGTGAAAGTCATCCACACTTGTCGTAAATATCGGGACAGACCTGTCACCTGATGTCTCTTGCCAGATGTCGATAGCTGCGCTGAGGATGATCCGATGCCGACGGCTCAGCACGAGCACCGCTGGACCAGGACTGAAGAAACCACTTCCATGGAAACACATCAGTGAGTTTCACAAGCTGCTGCTGTTGTTGATCTTAATGAAATGTACAAGTTCGCCTGG